>NC_091994.1:55586217-55763717 GCF_044704955.1 Pristiophorus japonicus | reverse complement strand
CAGGCCGTTATATTCAACAACCAAAGCATATATTCTGTATCAAGTCGGTGTATATTCTGGTTCTGGTAACACTGCAATACTAGATTTCTGTACATATATAAACATTTCTCTCAATAACATGTGAAATAACACAGGCTACTACATATTCTGTTCTGTATGTCGGTACATTAGTGTATATAGGTGTATCGCTGAGAGCATGCAGAAACCAAGCGCAGGCAGTGGAAGGAGCGTGCGGCAAACCAGTCCCACCCACCCTTCCCTCACCGACTGTCTGTCCCACCTGTGATAGAGACTGTAGGTCCCACATTGGACTGTTCAGTCACCTGAGAACTCATTTTAAGAGTGGAAGCAAGTCTTCCTCAACTCCGAGGAACTGCCTATGATGATGATGTATATCGGTATTTCTGTATATCAGTATAAACATGTGAATCTATTTTCCTCGATCTTGTTTTTCCTCTCATTGTCAATTCAATTCAGCCTATTTGGGAGGCCTTACATTTTTTTTCCTACACTTATTTGGTGGTCCTATGTTTTTTGGTGGTCCTGGGACTGCAGGCCCATCCGCCCTGTGGTTAACCCACCCTACGGTTACTCCGGCCCGCGGTTACTCTGTCCCGTGGTTAACCCACCCCACGGTTACTCCGTCCCATGGTTACTCCGTCCCGTGGTTAACCCACCCCACGGTTACTCCGTCCCATGGTTACTCCGGCCCGTGGTTACTCTGTCCCGTGGTTAACCCACCCCACGGTTACTCCGTCCCATGGTTAACCCGCACCACGGTTACTCCGTCCCATGGTTACTCCGTCCCGTGGTTAACCCACCCCACGGTTACTCCGTCCCGTGGTTACTCCGCCCCCTGGTTAACCCACCCCACGGTTACTCTGTCCCGTGGTTAACCCACCCCACGGTTACTCCGTCCCATGGTTACTCCGTCCCGTGGTTAACCCACCCCACGGTTACTCCGTCCCGTGGTTACTCCGCCCCCTGGTTAACCCGCCCCACGGTTACTCCGCCCCCTGGTTAACCCGCACCACGGTTACTCCGCCCCCTGGTTAACCCACCCCACGGTTACTCCGCCCCCTGTTTAACCCGCCCCATGGTTACTCTGCCCCCCTGGTTAACCCACCCCACGGTTACTCTGCCCCACGGTTACTCCGCCCCCTGGTTAACCCGTCCCACGGTTAATCCGCCCCACGGTTACTCCACCCCATGGTTACTCCGTCCCCGCGGTTAATCCGTCCCGCGGTTACTCCGCCCCTCTCTGGGGTAGAGAATTCTGGGGCACTGCAGGGCCTGGAGGGCATGGTGGGTAGTGCAGATAATATTCTTATTTAACTCCTGAGGTTCCTTTGAATATTTGTGCTTCCATTGCTGATTGGTTTGTGCCCTGTACAAAGGGGGCGCTGTTGTTTGGGGCCTGAGTGATGACACTCGACGGCCCAGCGCCTCTGCCTTGGCCGTTTCTGGTGTTGGTGTTTGTCACAGCTGGGAGGTACATGGAGCCCAATACAGACCGAACCAGGCCCCTGGAGCTGAGCACCGCAGGCCATGGAGTCAGCAATGCCCGGTCCAGCGACACCCCGACAGCTGGCTTTGGTCACCTGAAGCATTTTAAAGACAAAAGTGACACACTGTCAATGTTGGAAATCTGAAACTTACCGTCTACGACTCCTCCAGATCGCTTGGGGCCTAACGTATATGGCCCCAGCTGGGAAAGGAAGTGGAGAGCAATGTCGGGCGCTCCACTTACTCTCGGGGCGGGCTCGGGGGCGCTGCCCGGGCAAACGTCGGAGCGCTAGGCGGCCGCTCTGCGTAACACTGACACGTTCCACGGGTCCTCGCCTTCCGTTAAAGGGGAGGGACGCTGTGGGCTCTGTGGGCCCTGTGGTGGGCCCTGAGCTGGGCCGCCGGGGATATGGGGAGCCATGGCCACAGCCCAACACTCAAACCCGGAGTGCCGGGCTACACCATCGCGGCACTGACCCCCGACTCCCGGGCTACACCATCGCGGCACTGACCCCCGACTCCCGGGCTACACCATCGCGGCACTGACCCCCGACTCCCGGGCTACACCATCGCGGCACTGACCCCCGACCCCCGGGTTGCACCATCGCGGCACTGACCCCCGACCCCCGGGTTGCACCATCGTGGCACTGACCCCCAGGCTGCACCATCGCCACACCGACCCCCGGATTGCACTGGCAGAGAAAGGCCCGACCGGTAGGTTTAAGTTTCGCCCCGCGATCGGAGTGCCCCAGCTCGCCATGCGCCAGTGTCACGGCGGCACTGCCCGATTTTTGCCGCGGGGCGAAAACGGCTCGGCGCATACGCCGATGACATCACAGCCAGAGGTGCAGCGGCCCGGGGTGCTACCAGCAGGGGGCACTGCAGCCCTCACATCGAGACCTCGGCCCTGGGCTTCCCCCCCGCCCCCACTCCCCCCCACCCCTGCCCCCCCTCCCCCACTCCCGCCCCCCCAGCCACCCCCCAACATTCTCCCCACCCCACCCCCCCATCCCCCACTCCCCCATCCCCACTGGGCTCTCTCTCCATTTAGCACATGGGAGGCCATTCCCAATCTCGGATAGCCAGGTCCCAGAGAGTAGCAGGGAAAGCGGTGGGAGGGAGATGGGCCAGGAATCTGGACCCCCAAACCTCCCCACCCCAGCTGCCCATTTCCCCCAGCAGACAGGGTGGGGAAAGGGGGGGGGTTGAATGCAGGTCAGGGCTGTGAGATAGCTGTGGGCCTCACTACCCAATCACATCCTCGTTTCCCCGGTTACTCTGTCTGATTGTGGGCCGGAGAGCAGACAATGACTCACTGCGTGCCCTCTGTTGGTGAAAGTATTTTCGGGAGAGGCCGGCTCTGGCAAAGCCGGTATTTATTGCCCGTGCCACGTTTCCCTGATCAGGAGCCGGTCGGCCTTCTCCTTTGCAACACAACAGAGTGACTCGCTGGGCCTCTGGGGTGGGGGGGCTGGAGTCACATATAGGCCCAGACCGGGTAAGGGCGGCAGGTTTCCTGTGAACCAGTTGGGTTTTTAAGACAATCCAACAGCCTCTACCGTCACTTTTACTGCTGCCAACTTTTTATTTGCAGATTTTTAAAACCAAGTTCAAATTCTCAAACTGGCAGAGAGGGATTGAAGCTCCTGTTCTGGGGATTATTAGTCCAGTAACACAATACGACTGTGCCCAGCACATGGGGTGCTCGCACGGGAAAGTTGCCGACACGTGGGGAACAGTACCCGGCAAGTCTCGGCACTTCGGCAAGAACCAGAGAGACATCTGGCCAAAAGAGAAAGCCTTTACTTGTAAAATACATTAATGATCACACAAAAAGCTACCTTATAGGTGTCAGCTGTGGCTCAGTGGGCAGCACACTTGTCTCTGGGTCAGAAGGTTGTGGGTTAAAGTCCCTCTCCAGGGACTTGAGTACCAAAAACAATCCAGGCTGACACACCAGTGCAGTGCTGAGGGAGTACCGCACTGTCGGAGGGGCAGTGCTGAGGGAGTGCCGCACTGTCGGAGGGGCAGTGCTGAGGGAGTGCTGCACTGTCGGAGGGGCAGTACTGAGGGAGTGCTGCACTGTCGGAGGGGCAGTACTGAGGGAGTGCTGCACTGTCGGAGGGGCAGTACTGAGAGAGTGCCGCACTGACGGAGGGGCATTACTGAGGGAGTGTTGCACTGTCGGAGGGGCAGTACTGAGGGAGTGCCGCACTGTCGGAGGGGCAGTACTGAGGGAGTGTTGCACTGTCGGAGGGGCAGTACTGAGGGAGTGTTGCATTGTCGGAGGGGCAGTACTGAGGGAATGCTGCACTGTCGGAGGGGCAGTACTGAGGGAGTGCTGCACTATCGGAGGGACAGTACTGAGGGAGTGCTGCACTGTCGGAGGGGCAGTACTGAGGGAGTGTTGCACTGTTGGAGGGGCAGTACTGAGAGAGTGCCGCACTGTCGGAGGGGCATTACTGAGGGAGTGTTGCACTGTCGGAGGGGCAGTACTGAGGGAGCGCCGCACTGTCGGAGGGGCAGTACTGAGGGAATGCTGTACCATTGGAGGTGCCGTCTTTCAGATGAGACTTTAAAACCGAGGCCCCGTCTGCTCTCTCAGGTGGATGTAAAAGATCCCAGGGCACTATTTCGAAGAAGAGCAGGGGAGTTATCTCCGGTGTCCTGGGGCCAATTTTATCCCTCAATCAACATCACTGAAACAGATTGTGTGGTCATTATCACATTGCTGGGTGTGGGAGCTTGCTGTGCACAAATTGGCTGCCGTGTTTCCCACATTACAACAGTGACTACACTCCAAAAGTACTTCATTGGCTGTTAAAGCTCTTTATGACATCTGGTGGTGAAAGGCACTGTACTTGGAGATAAAGCTTTTTCTTCAACATTCCCTTACACAAATATTCTCCGGCTGGGAATGTGCTGAAGTTGCAGGCATTGAGCTGAATGATGAAGACTGACAGTGGGTCACACAGCTTGGGTGACACTATGTTTCTATAATGGGGTACTGAAGTTGCATGTTCAGCCATGAACTCATTGAATGGCGGTGCAGGCTCGAAGGGCCGAATGGCCTACTCCTGCACCTATTTTCTATGTTTTCTATGTTTAGTACACCAATTACAGCATGTCCCATGCAATCCACTGATGAGAAATGTGATTAAATATGTTCTTATCATCTCTAAGCAGACACATGCCCTTCCTGTTTCGACATGTGGAAATGCTTTCGTCCTTTGCGAATGGGAAGAGATACTCGCTGATTAAGAGCTGCGAAAGCCTGTGAACAAACTGTACAAGAGCCCAGGACCGGGCCAAAGTTTCCGACAGAGAGCTCGGCGTGTTCCGCACTGAGACCTGCCCACTCCCTCACACAGCCCAGGAGGTTCTCCCATCCCTCCCACTGGCCCCCCAGCCCTCCCACTGTACCCCCCCCCCCCCACCGTTCCCCCCCTCCTATCACTCATCCCCCACCCTCACCTCCTACCATGCCCGCCCTCCCACCACTGCCCCTCCCCTCCCCCCTGCCTGGGGATGTGGGCAAGGCTGGCGAGACCACTCCTATTGCCTGCCCTGAAGGCGTTGAGTTGCCCAGACAGTGAGGGACTGAAGTCGGGGCAGGCCAAGAGTGGGCAGCGGGTGCCAGAGTTACACCGTGCCATGGTGCGATCTGGACCCGTGTTTACCGGTCTATGACAGTAACCACTGGGTTACTATCCCAGCTGCTGAGGGGATCGATCCCAGCCAAGAGCGGACCTGAAGTCCCCAGCCGTGGCTCAGTGACTAGCCTCTAGCCTCTGAGTTTGAGGTTCTGGCTTCAAGCCACACTCCAGGGACTCGAGCACATAATCCATGCTGACACTCCCAGTGCCAGTACTCAGGGGCCGTCTTTCAGACAAGACGTTAAACCGAGGCCCCGACTGACCTCTCAGTGGGACGTAAAAGATCCCATGGTGCTATTTGAAAGCAAGGGAGTATCTGGTTTTTTGCCCAATATTTATCCCTCAACCAACATCACTAAAAACAGATGGCCTGGTGATTATCATGCTGCTGTTTGTGGGAGCTTGCTGTGCGCAGGTGAGCCGTCGCGTCTCCCACATTACAACAGTCACCACACTTCAAAAATACTTCATGGGCTGTAAAGCACCTTTGGACATCCTGAGGTTGTGAAGGGCGCTATATCAATGCAAGTCTTTTGTTTCTTTTTTAGGTTTGTGCCCCTGGACTAGAAAGGGGTTTGTGCTCCTGACCCATCCCACTGACCCCGTGCTGACAGCACACCTGTGTGGATATCAGGATTGGCTTCCCCTGGTATGAGTACCACAGTCGAATAGCTCATTCTCCAGACTTGCACGAGGAGCGGGGTCACCTGGTCAGGGTCGATGGAGCAAGGCTGATATCCTGTGCACCACATGGAGGGGCGGGGGGAATCTGAGTCAGGTGGGGTAGTGGTCCCGGTGACCCTCGATGGAAGCTCGAGGAGTAGCAACTCGTCTCGTCCGCTGTGGCTCACTGGGCAGCACCCTCGCCTCGGAGTCACAAGGTTGTGGGTTCAAGTCCCACTCCAGGAATGAGCACATAAATCTAGTCTGACACTCCAGTGCAGTACTGAGGGAGTGCTGCACTGTCGGAGGTGCCGTCTTTCAGATGAAATGTTAAACTGGGGCCCCATCTACCCTCTCAGGTGGACATAAAATATCCTATGGCACTATTTCGAAGAAGAGCAGGGGAGTTATCACTATCACTAAAGATAACGTACTTGGCAAACTAATGGGACTAAAGGTGGACAAGTCCCCTGGATCTGATGGCCTACATCCTAGGGTCTTAAAAGAAGTGACTGCAGAGATAGTGGATGCATTGGTTGTCATCTACCAAAATTCCATGGATTCTGGAGAGGTCCCAGCGGACTGGAAAACCGCAAATGTAACGCCCCTATTTAAGAAAGGAGGAAGTCAGAAAGCAGGAAACTATAGATCAGTTAGCCCAACATCTGTTGTTGGGAAAATGCTGGAGTCCAGTAGCAGGACATTTGGAAAAGCATAATTCAATCAAACAGAGTCAGCATGGTTTTATGAAAGGGAAATCAGGTTTGACAAATTTGCTGGAGTTCTTTGAGGATGTAACGAGCAGGGTGGATAAGGGGTAACCAGTGGATGTGGTGTATTTGGATTTCCAGAAGGCATTCGATAAGGTGCCACATAAAAGGTTACTGCACAAGATAAAAGTTCACGGGGTTGGGGGTAATATATTAGCATGGACAGAGGTTGGCTAACTAACAGAAAACAGAGAGTCATTTTCCGGTTGGCAAACTGTAACTAGTGGGGTGCCGCAGGGATCGGTGCTGGGTCCTCAACTATTTACAATCTATATTAATGACTTGGATGAAGGGACCGAGTGTAATGTAGCCAAGTTTGCTGATGATACAAAGATGGGTGGGAAAGCAAGTTGTGAGGAGGACACAAAAAATCTGCAAAGGGATATAGACAGGCTAAGTGAGTGGGCAAAAATTTGGTAGATGGAGTATAATGTGGGAAAATGTGAAGTTATCCACTTTGGTAGGAGAAATAAAAAAGCAAATTATTATTTAAATGGGGAGCAATTACAAAATGCTGCAGTACAGAGGGACCTGGGGGTCCTTGTACATGAAACACAAAAAGTTAGTATGCAGGTACAGCAAGTAATCAGGAAGGCAAATGGAATGTTGGCCTTTATTGCAAGGGGGATGGAGTATAAAAGCAGAGAAGTCCTGCTACAACTGTACAGGGTATTGGTGAGGCCACACCTGGAGTACTGCGTACAGTTTTGGTCTCCGTATTTAAGGAAGGATATATTTGCATTGGAGGCAGTTGAGAGAAGGTTTATTAGGTTGATTCCTGAAATGAAGGGGTTGACATATGAAGAAAGATTGAACAGGTTGGGGCCTATACTCCTTGGAGTTTGAATGAGAGGTGATCTTATTGAAATATATAAGATTCTGAGGGGGCTGGACAGGGTACATGCAGAGAGGATGTTTCCCCTCGTGGGGCATCTAGAACTAGGGGGGCATAGTTTCAGAATAAGGGGTTGCCCATTTAAAACTGAAATGAGGAGGAATTTCTTCTCTCAGAGGGTTGTAAATCTGTGGAATTCTCTGCCCCAGAGAGCTGTGGAGGCTGGGTCATTAAGGTGGAGATAGACAGATTTTTGAATGATAAGGGAGTCAAGGGTTATAGGGAGCGGGCGGAGAAGTGGAGTTGAGGCCAGGATCAGATCAGCCACGATCTTATTAAATGGCAGAGCAGGCTCGAGGGGCCGTATGGTTGACTCCTGCTTTTATTTCTTCTTATGCTTTGAGACATCTGGTGGTTGTGAACGGTGCTAGTCTTTCTTTATTTCTTTCTTTATTTCAATTAGGCCCTTAGCAGCCTTCCGGACTTAACACGGACTTCAACAATTTCAGACAGCTGCTGCTGATTCTGCCATTCCCATTTACACCTCCACTAGACCCATCTTTTGTTCCTTTACTTGTCCCATTACCATCTCCTTCTGCCTCGCACCACCATCCCTTTTGTTACTAAATCTCTCCTGCCTCCCACCCTTTCACAGAACTTCCCTTTTATTCTTTCCGCCCCTCCCCCTTTCCCTGCCCCTACAAGCGCTTAAACCCTGTTACATCCCCAACCTTTTCCATTTCTGCCGAAGGGTCACAGACCCAAAACGTTAACTCTGTTTCTCTCTCCACAGACGCTGCCCGACCCGCTGAGTATTTCCAGCATTTTCTGACCGTATTTCAGATTTCCAGCATCCGCAGTAATTTACTCGTGTGTCGTTGCCATGGTTATGTTACAGGACCAATAATCCAGACAGCACGAGCTCAAATCCAACCGTGCCAGTTTGAGAATTTCTATTCAGTTTTTTTAACTCTGGAAATAAAAATCTGGTCTCTGTAAAAGTGACCATGAAGCTGTCAGATTCTCATAAAAACCCGACTGGTTCAGTAATGTCCTTTCGGGAAGAAACCCTGCCGCCCTTACCCGGTCTGGGCCTACATGTGACTCCAGTCCCACACCAGCGGGGTTGAAACGTAACTGCGCTCTGTAGTGGGCTGGCAAGCCACAGCGGTTCAAGAAGAAGGCCCACATCACCTTCTCAGGGCAACTAGGGATGGACAATATATGCCGGCCTTGCTGGTGATGCCCATACAGTGCCCACACCCGTCCACTGTCACCCGTACACTCAGCATCATCACAGGCAGTCCCTCGAAATCGAGGGAGACTTGCTTCCACTCTAAAAGTGAGTTCTCAGGTGATTGAACAGTCCAATACGGGAATTACAGTCTCTGTCACAGGTGGGACAGACAGTGGTTGAAGGAAAGGGAGGGTGGGACTGGTTTGCCACACGCTCCTTCCGCTGCCTGCGCTTGGTTTCTGCACACTCTCAGCGACGAGACTCGAGGTGCTCAGCGCCCTCCCGAATGCACTTCCTCCACTTAGGGCAGTCTTTGGCCAGGGACTCCCAGGTGTTGCATTTCATCAGGGAGGCTTTGAGGGTGTCCTTGTAATATTTCCTCTGCCCACCTGGGATTCATTTGCCGTGAAGGAGTTCCGAGTAGAGCACTTGCTTTGGGAGTCTTATGTCGGGCATGCGAACAATGTGGCCTGCCCAACAGAGCTGATCAAGTGTGGTCAGTGCTTTGATGCTGGGGACGTTGGTCTGATCGAGGACGCTAATGTCGATGCGTCTGTCCTCCCAGGGGATTTGCAGGATCTTGCGGAGACATCGTTGGTGGTATTTCTCCAGCGATTTGAGGTGTCTACTGTACATGGTCCATGTCTCTGAGCCATACAGGAGCGTGGGTATTACTATAGCCCTGTAGACCATGAGCTTGGTGGTAGATTTTAGGGCCTGGTCTTCAAACACTCTTTTCCTCAGGCGGTCGAAGGCTGCACTGGTGTACTGAGGGAGCACTGCACCTTCAGTGATACCGTCTTTTGGATGAGACGTTAATCCGAGACCCTTTCTGTCTGTTTAAGTGAACATAAAAGATCCCATGGCACTCTTTGATGACCAGGGAGTGTTCCTGATGTCCCTCAGCCAACACCAGCAAAGCAGATTCATTGATTATTCATCTCAGCTGCTGTTTGTGGGGTCTTGCTGTGCACAATTGCTGCCTCATCCCTACAGATTTACCGTGACAACAGTGCAACAGGATTAATTGGCTGCTTTGGGACATTAAAGGTGCTATATTGTTTCCTTCTTTCATTCCTTACCCCTTCATTGCTCCCCATCCCCCCCCATCGCCCCCCCCATCCCCCTATCCAATCCCCACCCATCCAATCCCTCCCCCCCCATCCCAATCCCTTCCTCCCATCCAGTCCCTCCCCCCCATCCAGTCCCTCCCACACCCCCATCCCCCCCATCCAATCCCCTCCCCCCATCAATGCTGTTCCCAGCGCTCATGGAAATGTCCCCTGCAAGTTACAGATGGGTCCTCATGTTGTCACAAGAATTGCCGCCTATATTGTGCAGAGACTTCAGTTGTATTAACTCTCGCACTGGCACAGAGGGCAAGGGGCTCTGTCTGATCCAGGCTGTTCGCACCGGCACGGACACGATGGGCCAAATGGCCTCCTTCTGTGTTGTCATTTTTTTTTACCTAACAGGACTCGGGTTCGAGTGAGACTGAGGGGTGAGGGGCCGAGGCCACACTAATGTTTGCCAGAAACTCCGATATGTTGAACTAACCCCCTAAACACTACCAGTCAGGGTGAAACACAGGCCTTTGACCAGCATTCTCCCGGGACAGCAGCTGCCATTATGTCTTGTTCCTCCGGGTTAGGGAGGGGACGAGCAGCCATGTTGCCGCTGCGGAGCGCTAACCGATGGCTCCTATCGTAAAGTTGCCACATCAGCCTGTGGGCGAGGACAGAGCTGGGCCCCTCGGAGCCCTTGTGTCCGCTGGCAATAAGGAGGGGGCAGTCGGAGCTGCTGCCTGTCGTGTATTCAACCAGCATTATAACCCATGTATAATCTGACCTAAGTTGTACACTGTGAGAACAATGACCACTAGGTGGTGAACTTGTGGGAGACACTCCTAACCTGGACCTTTGGGTATAAAAGGGGAAGCTCCACCCACCTTCATCACTTGAGTGCTAAGGAATAAAGGACAGGTCACACACTGACCTTCTCTCAAGCATAGGCTTCGTGTGCATTTATACTGTATAGTAAGGGCGTATCACTGCCCCTGTGGAACTAACTCCAGAAATGGGGCAACGTTTGAGGAGGCGAAATGGGGCAAAGACATGCCCGCTTTTGCTGGGCATGTGTGAGCAAGTGGCTGTGAGACAATTGGAGCAAGCAGTGACAGCGGTGTTCCGGGGTGTGACACCGTGTGATTATTTTTGTATTCTGATCACACGCGAGGGTGTTAACCACTTTTATCTGATAGCATTTCTCACAACCCCCGTTTATATTCAGTAACACTTGGCACAAAGGTGCCCTGTGACCTTGTGACCTCGGAGTGAAAAGTGTGAGGGAACACACACACACACATACATACACACAGGACACTTGCTGCCCACCATTCTCCGGCCAGGACACCAGAGAGAACTCCCGCGCCCATCTCTAAAATAGAGTCGGGGGTTCTTTTACGTCCACCTGAGAGTACGGGCGGGGTTTAATGTCTCAGCCAAAAAGACGGCACCTCTGACAGTGCGGAACTCCCTCAGTACTGCACTGGGAGTGCCAGCCTGGATTATGGGCTCAAGTCTCTGGAGTGGGACTGGAACCCACAACTGTCTGACAGTGAAGGCCAGAGTCCTGCCCAATGAGACAGAGAACGGAGAGGCTTCGCGAAATAAGGGGCCAGATTTTCGGCTTTTGTGATTTCGGGGCAGGAATGGTGATGGGGCGGTCCTGATACCGCCTGGAAACAGCTTGCACCTTGTCTGCAAAATTCGGCAAAAGATGAGGTTCCATGATTGTGGGCACAAGATCAGGCGTGACACAAGGAAGGTTTTGTGCCCCAGCCAAAAATCACGGCGTTAGGAAGGTTTTGACATTTCACGCCTGCACAGGCGCGTTTCAATTTTCAGTGCCCTACCCTGCCCCTTATTTCACTAAGTCTCTTCCTATCTTTATTTGTTTCATTCATTCTATCTTTCTTTCTTCCTTTCTTTCTTTTATATTATATGGTTCTCTTTTGGTGGGGGGAGTTTTTGTTATTTTGTTGCAGTAAAATTAATGATTCATGCTTTGCCATTGGTGTCTTGTGCATCATTCCAGTGTTCACCGGAGATGTGCCTTTATGAGGGCACATAGCGTGTCCAGTATTAGCTCCATCCCTCAGTTTCTCCATGTAGCAGCCGCTCCATTACGAGCTGGTGACGTGCAACTCTTGGTCCAACAGTATCTCCACTCTGCCTCCCCCATGGATGGGGGGCTATCCAATGGGGGCCATGCCAGGCTCCTCTTCCTCCTCCTCCTCCTAAGGTGGGCCTGCAATCCCCACGGGCAATGCCTGGCCCCTCATGGTGGCCAAGCTGTGCAACATGCAGCACACCACAATGAATTGAGAAACCTGTTCAGGAGAGTATTGAAGGCTGCCCCCAGAGGGCTCCAGGCATGGGTCTGCCTGTAGGAGATGGCATCTCTCTCAGTACTTCCTTTCGGAAGCACAGCCTTCTCACACACCGCTCCTCAGAGAGCTGATGGTCTGAGTGTTGGTGTCTGTAAACCCACAGGGGGTAACCCCTCCTCCCCGGACGTCTTCGGCCAATCCATGGGCCGACATGGCCAAGAGCCCTTCTTCTAGCTTGACACCGCCTGGCAATAGCATACAGCATGATACGCTGGCGAACTAGTAATGCCCCCATTAAACTGTCTCACTGAAGTTGGAAGGGCTGTCATGGCAGATAAAATTTCCGTTTGTAAGTCAGAGCTTCACGCAGCGTGTTGTGTGCAACCGTTGCAGTCCGTGTGAGCTGCGATGTAGGATCCTCCTCGCACCATTAAAATACGCTGCCAATACTGCCTGCTGCAGCCTGGGAATGCCTGGTTTTTCAGACGTTTTCTGGGGCGGGAGTTAAATGGGGCGTTAGGGCCGAATTTTGCACCGGGGCGCTGGCACAGCGTTGCACAATGATTGACATCATGATCTCAGTGAAACTAAAGGGCGGGGCGCTAAGTTTTTGTGCCGGCCCATTCCTGAGCCAAATATGCCGGGCGGTAATAGCTGGCCGCCTGCCGTTACGCCTAAAAACCCCTCAGGGGCACGACCAGAGGCACAAACGAGCCTCCCACATTCTACCCTATGTAAACTTGAGCTCATCCAAAACTCGGCTGCCTGTGTCCTAACTCACACCCAGTCCCACTCACCCATCACCCCCTGTGCTCACTGCCCCGTGTCCTAACCCGCACCCAGTCCCACTCACCCATCACCCCCTGTGCTCACTGCCCCGTGTCCTAACTCACACCCAGTCCCGCTCACCCATCACCCCCTGTGCTCCCTGCCCCGTGTCCTAACTCACACCCAGTCCCGCTCACCCATCACCCCCTGTGCTCACAGCCCCGTGTCCTAACTCACACCCAGTCCCAGTCACCCATCACCCCCTGTGCTCACTGACCCGTGTCCTAACTCACAGCAAGTCCCACTCACCCATCGCCCCTGTGCTCACAGCCCCTTGTCCTAACTCGCACCAAGTCCCACTCACCCATCACCCTCTGTGCTCACTGCCCCGTGTCCTAACTCGCACCAAGTCCCACTCACCCATCACCCCCTGTGCTCACTTGCCCATGTCCTAACTCGCACCGAGTCCCACTCACCCATCACCCCCTGTGCTCACTGCCCTGTGTCCTAACTCACACCGAGTCCCACTCACCCATCACCCCCTGTGCTCACTGCCCCGTGTCCTAACTCACACCCAGTCCCACTCACCCATCACCCCCTGTGCTCACTGCCCCGTGTCCTAACTCACACCCAGTCCCACTCACCCATCACCCCCTGTGCTCACTGCCCTGTGTCCTAACTCACACCGAGTCCCGCTCACCCATCACCCCCTGTGCTCACTGCCCTGTGTCCTAACTCACACCCAGTCCCACTCACCCATCACCCCCTGTGCTCGCTGGCCCGTGTCCTAACTCACACCCAGTCCCACTCACCCATCGGCCCTGTGCACACTGCCCCGTGTCCTAACTCACACCAAGTCCCACTCACCCATCACCCTCTGTGCTCACTGCCCCGTGTCCTAACTCGCACCAAGTCCCACTCACCCATCACCCCCTGTGCTCACTGCCCCGTGTCCTAACTCGCACCAAGTCCCACTCACCCATCACCCTCTGTGCTCACTGCCCCGTGTCCTAACTCGCACCAAGTCCCACTCATCCATCACCCCCTGTGCTCACTGCCCCGTGTCCTAACTCGCACCAAGTCCCACTCACCCATCACCCTCTGTGCTCACTGCCCCGTGTCCTAACTCGCACCAAGTCCCACTCACCCATCACCCCCTGTGCTCACTGCCCCGTGTCCTAACTCGCACCAAGTCCCACTCACCCATCACCCTCTGTGCTCACTGCCCTGTGTCCTAACTCACAGCAAGTCCCACTCACCCATCGCCCCTGTGCTCACAGCCCCTTGTCCTAACTCGCACCAAGTCCCACTCACCCATCACCCTCTGTGCTCACTGCCCCGTGTCCTAACTCGCACCAAGTCCCACTCACCCATCACCCCCTGTGCTCACTTGCCCATGTCCTAACTCGCACCGAGTCCCACTCACCCATCACCCCCTGTGCTCACTGCCCTGTGTCCTAACTCACACCGAGTCCCACTCACCCATCACCCCCTGTGCTCACTGCCCCGTGTCCTAACTCACACCCAGTCCCACTCACCCATCACCCCCTGTGCTCACTGCCCCGTGTCCTAACTCACACCCAGTCCCACTCACCCATCACCCCCTGTGCTCACTGCCCTGTGTCCTAACTCACACCGAGTCCCGCTCACCCATCACCCCCTGTGCTCACTGCCCTGTGTCCTAACTCACACCCAGTCCCACTCACCCATCACCCCCTGTGCTCGCTGGCCCGTGTCCTAACTCACACCCAGTCCCACTCACCCATCGGCCCTGTGCACACTGCCCCGTGTCCTAACTCACACCAAGTCCCACTCACCCATCACCCTCTGTGCTCACTGCCCCGTGTCCTAACTCGCACCAAGTCCCACTCACCCATCACCCCCTGTGCTCACTGCCCCGTGTCCTAACTCGCACCAAGTCCCACTCACCCATCACCCTCTGTGCTCACTGCCCCGTGTCCTAACTCGCACCAAGTCCCACTCATCCATCACCCCCTGTGCTCACTGCCCCGTGTCCTAACTCGCACCAAGTCCCACTCACCCATCACCCTCTGTGCTCACTGCCCCGTGTCCTAACTCGCACCAAGTCCCACTCACCCATCACCCCCTGTGCTCACTGCCCCGTGTCCTAACTCGCACCAAGTCCCACTCACCCATCACCCTCTGTGCTCACTGCCCTGTGTCCTAACTCACAGCAAGTCCCACTCACCCATCACCCCCTGTGCTCACTGCCCTGTGTCCTAACTCACACCCAGTCCCAGTCACCCATCACCCTCTGTGCACACTGCCCCGTGTCCTAACTCACAGCAAGTCCCACTCACCCATCACCCCCTGTGCTCACTGCCCTGTGTCCTAACTCGCACCAAGTCCCACTCACCCATCACCCCCTGTGCTCACTGGCCTGTGTCCTAACTCACAGCAAGTCCCACTCACCCATCACCCTCTGTGCACACTGCCCCGTGTCCTAACTCACACCCAGTCCCAGTCACCCATCACCCTCTGTGCACACTGCCCCGTGTCCTAACTCACAGCAAGTCCCACTCACCCATCGCCCCTGTGCTCACAGCCCCTTGTCCTAACTCGCACCAAGTCCCACTCACCCATCGCCCCTGTGCTCATTGCCCTGTGTCCTAACTCACACCAAGTCCCACTCATCCATTGCCCTCTGTGCACACTGCCCCGTGTCCTAACTCACACCAAGTCCCACTCACCCATCACCCCCTGTGCTCACTGCCCCGTGTCCTAACTCACACCGAGTCCCACTCACCCATCACCCGCTGTGCACACTGCCCCGTGTCCTAACTCACACCAAGTCCCACTCACCCATCACCCCCTGTGCTCACTGCCCCATGTCCTAACTCACACCAAGTCCCGCTCACCCATCACCCTCTGTGCACACTGCCCCGTGTCCTAACTCACACCAAGTCCCACTCACCCATCGGCCCTGTGCTCACTGCCCCGTGTCCTAACTCACACCAAGTCCCGCTCACCCATCACCCTCTGTGCACACAGCCCCGTGTCCTAACTCGCACCAAGTCCCACTCACCCATCGCCCCTGTGCTCATTGCCCTGTGTCCTAACTCACACCAAGTCCCGCTCACCCATCATCCCCTGTGCTCACTGCCCCGTGTCCTAACTCGCACCAAGTCCCGCTCACCCATCGCCCCTGTGCTCATTGCCCTGTGTCCTAACTCGCACCAAGTCCCGCTCACCCATCACCCCCTGTGCTCACTGACCCGAGTCCTAACTCACACCAAGTCCCGCTCATCCATCACCCCCTGTGCACACTGGCCTGTGTCCTAACTCGCACCAAGTCCCGCACACCCATCACCCCTGTGCACACAGCCCCGTGTCCTAACTCGCACCAAGTCCCACTCACCCATCGCCCCTGTGCTCACTGCTCCGTGTCCTAACTCGCACCAAGTCCCGCTCACCCATCGCCCCTGTGCTCATTGCCCTGTGTCCTAACTCGCACCAAGTCCCGCTCACCCATCACCCCCTGTGCTCACTGACCCGAGTCCTAACTCACACCAAGTCCCGCTCATCCATCACCCCCTGTGCACACTGGCCTGTGTCCTAACTCGCACCAAGTCCCGCACACCCATCACCCCTGTGCACACAGCCCCGTGTCCTAACTCGCACCAAGTCCCACTCACCCATCGCCCCTGTGCTCATTGCCCTGTGTCCTTACTCGCACCAAGTCCCGCTCACCCATCACCCCCTGTGCTCACTGACCCGAGTCCTAACTCACACCAAGTTCTGCTCATCCATCACCCCCTGTGCACACTGGCCCATGTCCTAACTCACACCAAGTCCCGCTCATCCATCACCCCTGTGCACACTGGCCCGTGTCCTAACTCGCACCAAGTCCCACTCACCCATCGCCCCTGTGCTCATTGCCCTGTGTCCTAACTCGCACCAAGTCCCGCTCACCCATCACCCCCTGTGCTCACTGGCCTGTGTCCTAACTCGCACCAAGTCTCGCACACCCATCACCCCTGTGCACACTGGCCCGTGTCCTAACTCGCACCAAGTCCCACTCACCCATCACCCCTGTGCACACTGGCCCGTGTCCTAACTCGCACCAAGTCCCACTCACCCATCATCCCTGTGCTCACTGACCGTGTCCTAACTCGCACCAAGTCCCCCCCCCCCCCCATCAACCCTGTGCTCACTGCCCGTGTCCTAACTCGCACCAAGTCCCGCTCACCCATCACCCCTGTGCACACTGGCCCATGTCCTAACTCGCACTGAGTCCCACTTACTCATCGGCCCTGTGCACACAGTCCCGTGTCCTAACTCGCACCAAGTCCCACTCACCCATCACCTCTGTGCACACTGGCCCGTGTCCTAACTCGCACCAAGTCCCACTCATCCATCACCCCTGTGCACACTGGCCCATGTCCTAACTCGCACTGAGTCCCGCTTACCCATCCGTCCTGTGCACACTGGCCCGTGTCCTAACTCGCACCAAGTCCCACTCATCCATCACCCCTGTGCACACTGGCCCATGTCCTAACTCGCACTGAGTCCCGCTTACCCATCGGCCCTGTGCACACTGGCCCGTGTCCTAACTCGTACCAAGTCCCACTCACCCATCGCCCCTGTGCTCGCTGACCTACATTGGGACCCAGTTAAGCAATGCCTCGATTTCAAAATTCTCATCCTTGGTTACACATCCCACCATGGCCTCGCCCCTCCCTATCTCTGTAATCTCCTCCAACCCCCCTCCCCCCACCCCCCACCAAGATATCTGCACTCCTCAACTTCTGCCTTCTTAACCATCCCTGATTATATTCGCTCAACCATCGGTGGCCGTGCCTTCTGCTGCCTGGGACCTAAGCTCTGGAACTCCCTCCCTAAACCTCTCTGCCATTTGTGCATTTTGGTGTCAAATTTATTGTTTTGTCTTATAACACTCCTGTGAAGCATCTTGGGACATTTTACTACATTAAAGACGCTATATAAATACAAGTTCTTGTTCTTGTTGTTATCTCATTTAACTGTTTGTGGAAGCTTGCTGTGCGCAAATTGACAGCCGCATTTCCGACATTACAACAGTGACGACACTTCATAATGAACAGCCTCGAAGGGGGAGGCGGAGGGGCAGTCTAGGCCTCCAGGACAGGACGCATTGTCAGCTCACGTCTTCAGAACGAAGAGTATCTCAAACAAAAAAACAGCTTCAAGTGTCACTTGTGTCACCCGCTAGTGCAGCAGTTTGTGAGACAGAAGTTCCGATCTATCAGCTAAAAGGTGAACTGATTTTACGGTATTTCCTCTCAGCATTATTGCAACTTACTGGATGGGACACCGAGAAGCAGCTGCTATATTGAGCCACAGTGACCACAAGATAGGAAATGTAAAAATATCACAATTCGAGCATTTCACCAGCAATAAGTACATGGTGTTCAATGGGACTCGACAATTCCACATTTAATTGTGCAATGTCAGTTACATCAGATGCTCACTCCACTCACACTGTAAATATTGGGGTGCGTACACGGCTCACACTGCGTGTAAATATTGGGGTTCGTACACTGTTCACATTGTGCGTAAATATTGGGGCTCATACACGGCTCACACTGTGTGCAAATATTGGGGTGTGTACACGGCCCACACTGTGTGTAAATATTGGGGTTCGCACACGGCTCACACTGTGTGTTAATATTGGGGTTCGTACACGGCCCACACTGTGTGTAAATATTGGGGTTCAGACACGGCTCACACTGTGTGTAAATATTGGGGTTCACACACGGTTCACACTGTGTGTAAATATTGGGGTTCGTAAACGGCTCACACTGTGTGTAAATATTGGGGTTCACACACGGTTCACACTGTGTGTAAATATTGGGGTTCGTACACGGCTCACACTGTGTGTAAATATTGGGGCTCATACACTGCTCACGCTGTGTGTAAATTTTGGGGTCCGTACACAGCTCACAATGTGTGTAAACATTGGGGTTCGTAGATGGCTCACACTGTGTGTAAATATTGGGGTTCGTACACGGCTCACACTGTGTGTAATTATTTGGGGTTCGCACACGGCTCAAACTGTGTGTAAATATTGGGGTTCATACACGGCTCACACTGTGTGTAAATATTGGGGTTCGTACACGGCTCACACTGTGTGTAAATATTGGGGTACATACACTGCTCACACTGTGTGTAAATATTGGGGTTCGTACACGGCTCACACAGTGTGTAAATATTGGGGTTCGTACACGGCTCACACTGTGTGTAAATATTGGGGCTCGTACACTGCTCACACTGTGTGTAAACATTGGGGTTCGTACATGGCTCACACTGTGTGTAAATATTGGGGTTCGTACACGGCTCACAGTGTGTGTAAATATTGGGGTTCACACACGGCTCACACAGTGTGTAAATATTGGGGTGCATACACGGCTCACACTGTGTGTAAATATTGGGGCTCATACACGGCTCACACTGTGTGTAATTATTGGGGTTCGCACACGGCTCACATTGTGTGTAAATATTGGGGTTCGTACACGGCTCACACTGTATGTAAATATTGGGGCTCATACACGGCTCACACTGTGTGTAAATATTGGGGTTCGTACACGGCTCACACTGTGTGTAAATATTGGGGCTCATACTCTGCTCACACTGTGTGTAAATATTGGGGTTCGTACACGGCTCACACTGTGTGTAAATATTGGGGCTCATACACGGCTCACACTGTGTGTAAATATTGGGGTTCGTACACGGCTCACACTGTGTGTAAATATTGGGGCTCATACACGGCTCACACTGTGTGTAAATATTGGGGTATTTACACTGCGCACACTGTGTGTAAATATTGGGGTTCGTACACGGCTCGCACTGTGTGTAAATATTGGGGTTCGCACACGGCTCACACTGTGTGTAAATATTGGGGTTCGTACACGGCTCGCGCGGTGTGTAAATATTGGGGTTCGTACACAGCTCACACTGTGTGTAAATATTGGGGTTCGTACACGGCTCACACTGTGTGTAAATATTGGGGCTCGTACACGGCTGACAATGTGTGTAAATATTGGGGTTCACACACGGCTCACACTGTGTGTAAATATTGGGATGCGTACACGGCTCACACTGTGTGTAAATATTGGGGTTCGTACACGGCTCACAATGTGTGTAAATATTGGGGTTCCCACACGGCTCACGCAGTGTGTAAATATTGGGGTGTGTACACGGCTCACACTGTGTGTGAATATTGGGGTTCGTACACGGCTCACATTGTGTGTAAATATTGGGGCTCATACGCGGCTCACAATGTGTGTAAATATTGAAGTTCATACACGGCTCACGCTGTGTGTAAATATTGGGGTGCATACACTTCTCCCACTGTGTGTAAATATTGGGGTTTGTACACGGCTCAGACTGTGTGTAAATATTGGGGTTCGTGCACAGCATCGCTGTGTGTAAATATTGGGGTTCGTACACGGCTCACACTGTATGTAAATATTGGGGCTCGGACACGGCTCACAATGTGTGTAAATATTGGGGTTCACACACGGCTCACACTGTGTGTAAATATTGTGGTTCGCACACGGCTCACACGGTGTGTAAATATTGGGGTGCGTACACGGCTCACACTGTGTGTAAATATTGGGGCTCATACACGGCTCACACTGTGTGTAATTATTAGGGTTCGCACACGGCTCACATTATGTGTAAATATTGGGGTTCGTACACGGCTCACACTGTGTGTAAATATTGGGGCTCATACACGGCTCACACTGTGTGTAATTATTTGGGGTTCGCACACGGCTCAAACTGTGTGTAAATATTGGGGTTCATACACGGCTCACACTGTGTGTAAATATTGGGGTTCGTACACGGCTCACACTGTGTGTAAATATTGGGGTACATACACTGCTCACACTGTGTGTAAATATTGGGGTTCGTACACGGCTCACACAGTGTGTAAATATTGGGGTTCGTACACGGCTCACACTGTGTGTAAATATTGGGGCTCGTACACTGCTCACACTGTGTGTAAACATTGGGGTTCGTACATGGCTCACACTGTGTGTAAATATTGGGGTTCGTACACGGCTCACAGTGTGTGTAAATATTGGGGTTCACACACGGCTCACACAGTGTGTAAATATTGGGGTGCATACACGGCTCACACTGTGTGTAAATATTGGGGCTCATACACGGCTCACACTGTGTGTAATTATTGGGGTTCGCACACGGCTCACATTGTGTGTAAATATTGGGGTTCGTACACGGCTCACACTGTATGTAAATATTGGGGCTCATACACGGCTCACACTGTGTGTAAATATTGGGGTTCGTACACGGCTCACACTGTGTGTAAATATTGGGGCTCATACTCTGCTCACACTGTGTGTAAATATTGGGGTTCGTACACGGCTCACACTGTGTGTAAATATTGGGGCTCATACACGGCTCACACTGTGTGTAAATATTGGGGTTCGTACACGGCTCACACTGTGTGTAAATATTGGGGCTCATACACGGCTCACACTGTGTGTAAATATTGGGGTATTTACACTGCGCACACTGTGTGTAAATATTGGGGTTCGTACACGGCTCGCACTGTGTGTAAATATTGGGGTTCGCACACGGCTCACACTGTGTGTAAATATTGGGGTTCGTACACGGCTCGCGCGGTGTGTAAATATTGGGGTTCGTACACAGCTCACACTGTGTGTAAATATTGGGGTTCGTACACGGCTCACACTGTGTGTAAATATTGGGGCTCGTACACGGCTGACAATGTGTGTAAATATTGGGGTTCACACACGGCTCACACTGTGTGTAAATATTGGGATGCGTACACGGCTCACACTGTGTGTAAATATTGGGGTTCGTACACGGCTCACAATGTGTGTAAATATTGGGGTTCCCACACGGCTCACGCAGTGTGTAAATATTGGGGTGTGTACACGGCTCACACTGTGTGTGAATATTGGGGTTCGTACACGGCTCACATTGTGTGTAAATATTGGGGCTCATACGCGGCTCACAATGTGTGTAAATATTGAAGTTCATACACGGCTCACGCTGTGTGTAAATATTGGGGTGCATACACTTCTCCCACTGTGTGTAAATATTGGGGTTTGTACACGGCTCAGACTGTGTGTAAATATTGGGGTTCGTGCACAGCATCGCTGTGTGTAAATATTGGGGTTCGTACACGGCTCACACTGTATGTAAATATTGGGGCTCGGACACGGCTCACAATGTGTGTAAATATTGGGGTTCACACACGGCTCACACTGTGTGTAAATATTGTGGTTCGCACACGGCTCACACGGTGTGTAAATATTGGGGTGCATACACGGCTCACACTGTGTGTAAATATTGGGGCTCATACACGGCTCACACTGTGTGTAATTATTAGGGTTCGCACACGGCTCACATTATGTGTAAATATTGGGGTTCGTACACGGCTCACACTGTGTGTAAATATTGGGGCTCATACACGGCTCACACTGTGTGTAAATATTGGGGTTCGTACACGGTTCACACTGTGTGTAAATATTGGGGTTCGTACACGGCTCACACTGTGTGTAAATATTGGGGCTCATACACGGCTCACACTGTGTGTAAATATTGGGGTTCGTACATGGCTCACGCTGTGTGTAAAAAATGGGGTTTGTACATGGCTCACATTGTGTGTAAATATTGGGGTTTGCACGCGGCTCACGCAGTGTGTAAATATTGGGGTTCTTACGCTGTGCACACTGTGTGTAAATATTGGGGTTCGTACACGGCTCGCACTGTGTGTAAATATTGGGGTTCGCACACGGCTCACACTGTGTGTAAATATTGGGGTTCTTACACGACTCAAACTGTGTGTAAATATTGGGGTTCATACACTGCTCACAATGTGTGTAAATATTGGGGTTGGTACACGGCTCACACTGTGTGTAAATATCGGGGCTCAAAAACTGCTCACACTGTGTTTAAATATTGGGGTTCGTATATGGCTCACACTGTGTGTAAATATTGGGGCTCATACACTGCTCACACTGTGTAAATATTGGGGTTTGTACATGGCTCACACTGTGTGTAAATATTGGGGTTCGTACATGGCGCACACTGTGTGTAAATATTGGGGTTCATACACGGCTCACGCTGTGTGTAAATATTGGGGTTTGCACACGGCTCACACTGTGTGTAAATATTGGGGTTCGTACACGGCTCGCACTGTGTGTAAATATTGGGGTTCGCACACGGCTCACGCGGTGTGTAAATATTGGGGCTCATACGCGGCTCACAATGTGTGTAAATATTGAGGTTCATACACGGCTCACGCTGTGTGTAAATATTTTGGTGCATACACTTCTCCCACTGTGTGTAAATATTGGGGTTTGTACACGGCTCAGACTGTGTGTAAATATTGGGGTTCGTGTACAGCATCGCTGTGTGTAAATATTGGGGTTCGTACACGGCTCACACTGTGTGTAAATATTGGGGCTCGTACACGGCTCACAATGTGTGTAAATATTGGGGTTCACACACGGCTCACACTGTGTGTAAATATTGGGGCTCATACACGGCTCACACTGTGTGTAAATATTGGGGTTCGTACACGGCTCGCACTGTGTGTAAATATTGGGGTACATACACTGCTCGTACTGTGCGTAAATATTGGGGTTCGTACACGGCTCGCACTGTGTGTAAATATTGGGGTTCGTACACGGCTCACGTTGTGGGTAAATATTGGGGTTCGTACACGGCTCACGTTGTGTGTAAATATTGGGGTTCGTACACAGCTCACACTGTGTGTAAATATTGGGGCTCGTACACTGCTCACACTGTGGTGTAAACATTGGGGTTCGTACACGGCTCACATTGTGTGTAAATATTGGGGTTCGTACACGGCTCAC
Source organism: Pristiophorus japonicus (assembly GCF_044704955.1). Lineage (NCBI taxonomy): Eukaryota > Metazoa > Chordata > Chondrichthyes > Pristiophoridae > Pristiophorus > Pristiophorus japonicus. The sequence continues at coordinate 55,740,017 of NC_091994.1, read as the reverse complement.
ACTGTGTGTAAATATTGGGGCTCTTACACGGCTCACACGATGTGTAATTATTAGGGTTCATACACGGCTCACACTGTGTGTAAATATTGGGGTTCGTACACTGCTCACACTGTGTGTATATATTGGGGTTCGCACACGGCTCACACAGTGTGTAAATATTGGGGTTTGTACACGGCTCACACTGTGTGTAAATATTGGGGTTCGTACACGGCTCACATTGTGTGTAAATATTGGGGCTCATACACGGCTCACAATGTGTGTAAATATTGGGGTTCATACACGGTTCACACTGTGTGTAAATATTGGGGTTCGTACACGGCTCACACTGTGTGTAAATATTGGGGTTCGTACACGGCTCACACTGTGTGTAAATATTGGGGTTCGTACACGGCTCACAATGTGTGTAAATATTGGGGTTCGTACACGGCTCACACTGTGTGTAAATATTGGGCTGCATACACTTCTCATTCTGTGTGTAAATATTGGGGTCCGTACACGGCTCACAATGTGTGTAAATATTGGGGTTCGTACACGGCTCACATTGTGTGTAAATATTGGGGTTCGTACACGGCTCACACTGTGTGTAAATATTGGGGCTCTTACACGGCTCACACGATGTGTAATTATTAGGGTTCATACACGGCTCACACTGTGTGTAAATATTGGGGTTCGTACACTGCTCACACTGTGTGTAAACATTGGGGTTCGTACATGGCTCACACTGTGTGTAAATATTGGGGTTCGTACACGGCTCACAGTGTGTGTAAATATTGTGGTTCGCACACGGCTCACACGGTGTGTAAATATTGGGGTGCGTACACGGCTCACACTGTGTGTAAATATTGGGGCTCATACACGGCTCACACTGTGTGTAATTATTGGGGTTCGCACACAGCTCACATTATGTGTAAATATTGGGGTTCGTACACGGCTCACACTGTGTGTAAATATTGGGGCTCATACACGGCTCACACTGTGTGTAAATATTGGGGTTCGTACACGGTTCACACTGTGTGTAAATATTGGGGCTCATACACGGCTCACACTGTGTGTAAATATTGGGGTTCGCACACAGCTCACATTGTGTGTAAATATTGGGGTTCGTACACGGCTCACACTGTGTGTAAATATTGGGGCTCATACACGGCTCACACTGGGTGTAAATATTGGGGTTCGTACACGGCTCACACTGTGTGTAAATATTGGGGCTCATACACGGCTCACACTGTGTGTAAATATTGGGGTTCGCACACGGCTCACATTGTGTGTAAATATTGGGTTTGTACATGGCCCACACTGTGTGTAAATATTGGGGTTCGCACACAGCTCACACTGTGTGTAAGTATTGGGGTTCATACACTGCCCACGCGGTGTTTAAACATTGGGGTACATACACGGCTCACACTGTGTGTAAATATTGGGGTTCATACACTGCTCACACTGTGTGTACATATTGGGGTTCATACACGGCTCACACTGTGTGTAAATATTGGGGTTCTTGCATGGCTCACACTGTGTGTAAATATTGGGGTTCGTACACGGCTCACGCTGTGTGTAAAAAATGGGGTTTGTACATGGCTCACATTGTGTGTAAATATTGGGGTTTGCACGCGGCTCACGCAGTGTGTAAATATTGGGGTTCTTACACTGTGCACACTGTGTGTAAATATTGGGGTTCGTACACGGCGCGCACTGTGTGTAAATATTGGGGTTCGCACACAGCTCACACTGTGTGTAAATATTGGGGTTCTTACACGACTCAAACTGTGTGTAAATATTGGGGTTCATACACTGCTCACAATGTGTGTAAATATTGGGGTTGGTACACGGCTCACACTGTGTGTAAATATCGGGGCTCAAAAACTGCTCACACTGTGTGTAAATATTGGGGTTCGTATATGGCTCACACTGTGTGTAAATATTGGGGCTCATACACTGCTCACACTGTGTAAATATTGGGGTTTGTACATGGCTCACACTGTGTGTAAATATTGGGGTTCGTACATGGCGCACACTGTGTGTAAATATTGGGGTTCATACACGGCTCACGCTGTGTGTAAATATTGGGGTTTGCACACGGCTCACACTGTGTGTAAATATTGGGGTTCGTACACGGCTCGCACTGTGTGTAAATATTGGGGTTCGCACACGGCTCACGCAGTGTGTAAATATTGGGGCTCATACGCGGCTCACAATGTGTGTAAATATTGAGGTTCATACACGGCTCACGCTGTGTGTAAATATTGGGGTGCATATACTTCTCCCACTGTGTGTAAATATTGGGGTTTGTACACGGCTCAGACTGCGTGTAAATATTGGGGTTCGTGTACAGCATCGCTGTGTGTAAATATTGGGGTTCGTACACGGCTCACACTGTGTGTAAATATTGGGGCTCGTACACGGCTCACAATGTGTGTAAATATTGGGGTTCACACACGGCTCACACTGTGTGTAAATATTGGGGCTCATACACGGCTCACACTGTGTGTAAATATTGGGGTTCGTACACGGCTCGCACTGTGTGTAAATATTGGGGTGCATACACTGCTCGTACTGTGCGTAAATATTGGGGTTCGTACACGGCTCGCACTGTGTGTAAATATTGGGGTTCGTACACGGCTCACGTTGTGTGTAAATATTGGGGTTCGTACACGGCTCACGTTGTGTGTAAATATTGGGGTTTGTACACAGCTCACACTGTGTGTAAATATTGGGGTTCGTACACAGCTCACGCTGTGTGCAAATATTGGGGTTTGTACACAGCTCGCACTGTGTGTAAATATTGGGGTTCGTAAACGGCTCACACTGTGCGTAAATATTGGGGCTCATAAACTGCTCACACTGTGTGTAAATATTGGGGTTCGTACACGGCTCACACTGTGTGTAAATATTGGGGTTCGTACAAGGCTAGCACTGTGTGTAAATATTGGGGTTCGTACACGGCTCACGCTCTGTGTAATTATTTGGGTTCGTACACGGCTCACATTGTGTGTAAATATTGGGGTTCGCACACGGCTCATACAGTGTGTCAATATTGGGGTCCGTACACGGCTCACACTGTGTGTAAATATTGGGATGCGTACACGGCTCACACTGTGTGTAAATATTGGGGCTCATACACTGCTCACACTATGTGTAAATATTGGGGTTCGTACGCGGCTCACACTGTGTGTAAATATTGGGGCTCATACACTGCTCACACTGTGTGTATATATGGGGGTTCGTACACGGCTCACTGTGTGTAAATATTTAGGTTCGCACACGGCTCACACTGCGTGTAAATATTGGGGTTTGTACACGGCTTACACTGTGTGTAAATATTGGGGCTCATACACGACTCACAATGTGTGTAAATATTGGGGTTCATACACAGCTCACACTGTGTGTAAATATTGGGGCTCATACACGGCTCACACTGTGTGTAAATATTGGGGTTCATACACGGCTCACACTGTGTGTAAATATTGGGGTTCATACACGGCTCACACTGTGTGTAAATATTGGGGTTTGTACACGGCTCACATTGTGTGTAAACGTTGGGGTTCGTACACGGCTCACACTGTGTGTAAATATTGGGGTTTGTACACGGCTCACATTGTGTGTCAATATTGGGGTTTGTACACGGCTAACACTGTGTGTAAATATTGGGGTTCGTACACGGCTCACATTGTGTGTAAATATTGGGGATCGTACACGGCTCACACTGTGTGTAAATATTGGGGTGCATACACTTCTCACACTGTGTGTAAATATTGGGGTTTGTACACGACCCACACTGTGTGTAAATATTGGGGTTCGTACACGCCACACACTGTGTGTAAATATTGGGGATCGTACACTGCCCACACTGTGTGTAAAGATTGGGGTTCATACACGGCTCACACTGTGTGTAAATATTGGGGTTCATACACGGCTCACACTGTGTGTAAATATTGGGGTTTGTACACATCCCACACTGTGTGTAAATATTGGGGTTCATACACGGCACACACTGTGTGTAAATATTGGGGATCGTACACTGCCCACACTGTGTGTAAAGATTGGGGTTCATACACGGCTCACACTGTGTGTAAATATTGGGGTTCATACACGGCTCACACTGTGTGTAAATATTGGGGTTCGTACACGGTTCCCACTGTGTGTAAATATTGGGGCTCGTACGCTGCTCACACTGTGTGTAAATATTGGGGTTCGTACACGGCTCACACTGTGTGTAAATATTGGGGTTCGTACACGGCTCACACTGTGTGTAAATATTGGGGTTCGTACACAGCTCACACTGTGTGTAAATATTGGGCTGCATACACTTCTCATTCTGTGTGTAAATATTGGGGTCCGTACACGGCTCACACTGTGTGTAAATATTAGGGTTCGTACACAGCTCACGCTGTGTGCAAATATTGGGGTTTGTACACAGCTCGCACTGTGTGTAAAGATTGGGGTTCGTAAACGGCTCACACTGTGCGTAAATATTGGGGCTCATACACTGCTCACACTGTGTGTAAATATTGGGGTTCGTACACGGCTCACACTGTGTGTAAATATTGGGGTTCGTACAAGGCTCACACTGTGTGTAAATATTGGGGTTCGTACACGGCTCACGCTGTGTGTAATTATTGGGGTTCGTACACGGCTCACACTGTGTGTAAATATTGGGGTTCGTACATGGCTCACACGGTGTGTAAATACTGGGGTTCGTACACGGCTCACTGTGTGTAAATATTTAGGTTCGCACACGGCTCACACTGTGTGTAAATATTGGGGTTTGTACACGGCTCACACCGTGTGTAAATATTGGGGCTCATACACGACTCACAATGTGTGTAAATATTGGGGTTCATACACAGCTCACACTGTGTGTAAATATTGGGTTCGTACACGGCGCACACTGTGTGTAAATATTGGGGTGCATACACTTCTCACACAGTGTGTCAATATTGAGGTCCGTACACGGTCACACTGTGTGTAAATATTGGGATGCGTACACGGCTCACACTGTGTGTAAATATTGGGGCTCATACACTGCTCACACTGTGTGTAAATATTGGGGTTCATACACTGCTCACACTGTGTGTATATATTGGGGTTCGCACACGGCTCACACAGTGTGTAAATATTGGGGTTTGTACACGGCTCACACTGTGTGTAAATATTGGGGTTCGTACACGGCTCACATTGTGTGTAAATATTGGGGCTCATACACGGCTCACAATGTGTGTAAATATTGGGGTTCATACACGGTTCACACTGTGTGTAAATATTGGGGTTCGTACACGGCTCACACTGTGTGTAAATATTGGGGTTCGTACACGGCTCACACTGTGTGTAAATATTGGGGTTCGTACACGGCTCACAATGTGTGTAAATATTGGGGTTCGTACACGGCTCACACTGTGTGTAAATATTGGGCTGCATACACTTCTCATTCTGTGTGTAAATATTGGGGTCCGTACACGGCTCACAATGTGTGTAAATATTGGGGTTCGTACACAGCTCACGCTGTGTGCAAATATTGGGGTTTGTACACAGCTCGCACTGTGTGTAAATATTGGGGTTCGTAAATGGCTTACACTGTGCGTAAATATTGGGGCTCATACACTGCTCACACTGTGTGTAAATATTGGGGCTCATACACTGCTCACACTGTGTGTAAATATTGGGGTTCGTACGCGGCTCACACTGTGTGTAAACAATGGAGCTCATACACTGCTCACACTGTGTGTATATATTGGGGTTCGTACACGGCCCACACTGTGTGTAAATATTGGGGTTCGTACATGGCTCACACGGTGTGTAAATATTGGGGTTCGTACACGGCTCACAATGTGTGTAAATATTGGGGTTCCCACACGGCTCACACAGTGTGTCAATATTGGGGTCCGTACACGGCTCACACTGTGTGTAAATATTGGGATGCGTATACGGCTCACACTGTGTGTAAATATTGGGGCTCATACACTGCTCACACTGTGTGTAAATATTGGGATTCGTACGCGGCTCACACTGTGTGTAAATATTGGAGCTCATACACTGCTCACACTGTGTGTATATATTGGGGTTCGTACACGGCTCACACTGTGTGTAAATATTGGGGTTCGTACATGGCTCACACGGTGTGTAAATATTGGGGTTCGTACACGGCTCACAATGTGTGTAAATATTGGGGTTCCCACACGGCTCACACAGTGTGTAAATATTGGGGTGTGTACACGGCTCACACTGTGTGTGAATATTGGGGTTCGTACACGGCTCACATTGTGTGTAAATATTGGGGCTCATACGCGGCTCACAATGTGTGTAAATATTGAAGTTCATACACGGCTCACGCTGTGTGTAAATATTGGGGTGCATACACTTCTCCCACTGTGTGTAAATATTGGGGTTTGTACACGGCTCAGACTGTGTGTAAATATTGGGGTTCGTGCACAGCATCGCTGTGTGTAAATATTGGGGTTCGTACACGGCTCACACTGTATGTAAATATTGGGGCTCGTACACGGCTCACAATGTGTGTAAATATTGGGGTTCACACACGGCTCACACTGTGTGTAAATATTGGGGCTCATACACTGCTCACACTGTGTGTAAATATTGGGGTTTGTACACAGCTCACACTGTGTGTAAATATTGGGGTTCGTACACGGCTCACACTGTGTGTAAATATTAGGGTACATACACTGCTCACACTGTGTGTAAATATTGGGGTTCGTACACGGCTCACACTGTGTGTAAACATTGGGGTTCGTACACTGCTCACGCTGTGTGTAAATATTGGGGTTTGTACACAGCTCACGCTGTGTGTAAATAATGGGGCTCATATACTGCTCACACTGTGTGTAAATATTGGGGTTCGTACACGGCTCACACTGTGTGTAAATATTGGGGTTCGTACACGGCTCACAATGTGTGTAAATATTGGGGTTCGTACACGGTTCACACTGTGTGTAAATATTGGGCTGCATACACTTCTCATTCTGTGTGTAAATATTGGGGTCCGTACACGGCTCACAATGTGTGTAAATATTGGGGTTCGTACACAGCTCACGCTGTGTGCAAATATTGGGGTTTGTACACAGCTCGCACTGTGTGTAAATATTGGGGTTCGTAAATGGCTTACACTGTGCGTAAATATTGGGGCTCATACACTGCTCACACTGTGTGTAAATATTGGGGCTCATACACTGCTCACACTGTGTGTAAATATTGGGGTTCGTACGCGGCTCACACTGTGTGTAAACAATGGAGCTCATACACTGCTCACACTGTGTGTATATATTGGGGTTCGTACACGGCCCACACTGTGTGTAAATATTGGGGTTCGTACATGGCTCACACGGTGTGTAAATATTGGGGTTCGTACACGGCTCACAATGTGTGTAAATATTGGGGTTCCCACACGGCTCACACAGTGTGTCAATATTGGGGTCCGTACACGGCTCACACTGTGTGTAAATATTGGGATGCGTATACGGCTCACACTGTGTGTAAATATTGGGGCTCATACACTGCTCACACTGTGTGTAAATATTGGGATTCGTACGCGGCTCACACTGTGTGTAAATATTGGAGCTCATACACTGCTCACACTGTGTGTATATATTGGGGTTCGTACACGGCTCACACTGTGTGTAAATATTGGGGTTCGTACATGGCTCACACGGTGTGTAAATATTGGGGTTCGTACACGGCTCACAATGTGTGTAAATATTGGGGTTCCCACACGGCTCACACAGTGTGTAAATATTGGGGTGTGTACACGGCTCACACTGTGTGTGAATATTGGGGTTCGTACACGGCTCACATTGTGTGTAAATATTGGGGCTCATACGCGGCTCACAATGTGTGTAAATATTGAAGTTCATACACGGCTCACGCTGTGTGTAAATATTGGGGTGCATACCCTTCTCCCACTGTGTGTAAATATTGGGGTTTGTACACGGCTCAGACTGCGTGTAAATATTGGGGTTCGTGCACAGCATCGCTGTGTGTAAATATTGGGGTTCGTACACGGCTCACACTGTATGTAAATATTGGGGCTCGTACACGGCTCACAATGTGTGTAAATATTGGGGTTCACACACGGCTCACACTGTGTGTAAATATTGGGGCTCATACACTGCTCACACTGTGTGTAAATATTGGGGTTTGTACACAGCTCACACTGTGTGTAAATATTGGGGTTCGTACACGGCTCACACTGTGTGTAAATATTAGGGTACATACACTGCTCACACTGTGTGTAAATATTGGGGTTCGTACACGGCTCACACTGTGTGTAAACATTGGGGTTCGTACACTGCTCACGCTGTGTGTAAATATTGGGGTTTGTACACAGCTCACGCTGTGTGTAAATAATGGGGCTCATATACTGCTCACACTGTGTGTAAATATTGGGGTTCGTACACGGCTCACACTGTGTGTAAATATTGGGGTTCGTACACGGCTCACAATGTGTGTAAATATTGGGGTTCGTACACGGTTCACACTGTGTGTAAATATTGGGCTGCATACACTTCTCATTCTGTGTGTAAATATTGGGGTCCGTACACGGCTCACAATGTGTGTAAATATTGGGGTTCGTACACAGCTCACGCTGTGTGCAAATATTGGGGTTTGTACACAGCTCGCACTGTGTGTAAATATTGGGGTTCGTAAATGGCTTACACTGTGCGTAAATATTGGGGCTCATACACTGCTCACACTGTGTGTAAATATTGGGGCTCATACACTGCTCACACTGTGTGTAAATATTGGGGTTCGTACGCGGCTCACACTGTGTGTAAACAATGGAGCTCATACACTGCTCACACTGTGTGTATATATTGGGGTTCGTACACGGCCCACACTGTGTGTAAATATTGGGGTTCGTACATGGCTCACACGGTGTGTAAATATTGGGGTTCGTACACGGCTCACAATGTGTGTAAATATTGGGGTTCCCACACGGCTCACACAGTGTGTCAATATTGGGGTCCGTACACGGCTCACACTCTGTGTAAATATTGGGATGCGTATACGGCTCACACTGTGTGTAAATATTGGGGCTCATACACTGCTCACACTGTGTGTAAATATTGGGATTCGTACGCGGCTCACACTGTGTGTAAATATTGGAGCTCATACACTGCTCACACTGTGTGTATATATTGGGGTTCGTACACGGCTCACACTGTGTGTAAATATTGGGGTTCGTACATGGCTCACACGGTGTGTAAATATTGGGGTTCGTACACGGCTCACAATGTGTGTAAATATTGGGGTTCCCACACGGCTCACACAGTGTGTAAATATTGGGGTGTGTACACGGCTCACACTGTGTGTGAATATTGGGGTTCGTACACGGCTCACATTGTGTGTAAATATTGGGGCTCATACGCGGCTCACAATGTGTGTAAATATTGAAGTTCATACACGGCTCACGCTGTGTGTAAATATTGGGGTGCATACACTTCTCCCACTGTGTGTAAATATTGGGGTTTGTACACGGCTCAGACTGTGTGTAAATATTGGGGTTCGTGCACAGCATCGCTGTGTGTAAATATTGGGGTTCGTACACGGCTCACACTGTATGTAAATATTGGGGCTCGTACACGGCTCACAATGTGTGTAAATATTGGGGTTCACACACGGCTCACACTGTGTGTAAATATTGGGGCTCATACACTGCTCACACTGTGTGTAAATATTGGGGTTCGTACACAGCTCACACTGTGTGTAAATATTGGGGTTCGTACACGGCTCACACTGTGTGTAAATATTAGGGTACATACACTGCTCACACTGTGTGTAAATATTGGGGTTCGTACACGGCTCACACTGTGTGTAAACATTGGGGTTCGTACACTGCTCACGCTGTGTGTAAATATTGGGGTTTGTACACAGCTCACGCTGTGTGTAAATAATGGGGCTCATATACTGCTCACACTGTGTGTAAATATTGGGGTTCGTACACGGCTCACACTGTGTGTAAATATTGGGGTTCGTACACGGCTCACAATGTGTGTAAATATTGGGGTTCATACACGGTTCACACTGTGTGTAAATATTGGGCTGCATACACTTCTCATTCTGTGTGTAAATATTGGGGTCCGTACACGGCTCACAATGTGTGTAAATATTGGGGTTCGTACACAGCTCACGCTGTGTGCAAATATTGGGGTTTGTACACAGCTCGCACTGTGTGTAAATATTGGGGTTCGTAAATGGCTTACACTGTGCGTAAATATTGGGGCTCATACACTGCTCACACTGTGTGTAAATATTGGGGCTCATACACTGCTCACACTGTGTGTAAATATTGGGGTTCGTACGCGGCTCACACTGTGTGTAAACAATGGAGCTCATACACTGCTCACACTGTGTGTATATATTGGGGTTCGTACACGGCCCACACTGTGTGTAAATATTGGGGTTCGTACATGGCTCACACGGTGTGTAAATATTGGGGTTCGTACACGGCTCACACAGTGTGTAAATATTGGGGTGTGTACACGGCTCACACTGTGTGTGAATATTGGGGTTCGTACACGGCTCACATTGTGTGTAAATATTGGGGCTCATACGCGGCTCACAATGTGTGTAAATATTGAAGTTCATACACGGCTCACGCTGTGTGTAAATATTGGGGTGCATACACTTCTCCCACTGTGTGTAAATATTGGGGTTTGTACACGGCTCAGACTGTGTGTAAATATTGGGGTTCGTGCACAGCATCGCTGTGTGTAAATATTGGGGTTCGTACACGGCTCACACTGTATGTAAATATTGGGGCTCGTACACGGCTCACAATGTGTGTAAATATTGGGGTTCACACACGGCTCACACTGTGTGTAAATATTGGGGCTCATACACTGCTCACACTGTGTGTAAATATTGGGGTTCGTACACAGCTCACACTGTGTGTAAATATTGGGGTTCGTACACGGCTCACACTGTGTGTAAATATTAGGGTACATACACTGCTCACACTGTGTGTAAATATTGGGGTTCGTACACGGCTCACACTGTGTGTAAACATTGGGGTTCGTACACTGCTCACGCTGTGTGTAAATATTGGGGTTTGTACACAGCTCACACTGTGTGTAAATAATGGGGCTCATATACTGCTCACACTGTGTGTAAATATTGGGGTTCGTACACGGCTCACACTATGTGTAAATATTGTGGCTCGTACACTGCTCACACTGTGTGTAAACATTGGGGTTCGTACATGGCTCACACTGTGTGTAAATATTGGGGTTCGTACACGGCTCACAGTGTGTGTAAATATTGTGGTTCGCACACGGCTCACACGGTGTGTAAATATTGGGGCTCATACACGGCTCACACTGTGTGTAATTATTGGGGTTCGCACACGGCTCACATTATTTGTAAATATTGGGGTTCGTACACGGCTCACACTGTGTGTAAATATTGGGGCTCATACACGGCTCACACTGTGTGTAAATATTGGGGTTCGCACACGGTTCACACTGTGTGTAAATATTGGGGCTCATACACGGCTCACACTGTGTGTAAATATTGGGGTTCGCACACGGCTCACATTGTGTGTAAATATTGGGGTTCGTACACGGCTCACACTGTGTGTAAATATTGGGTTTGTACATGGCCCACACTGTGTGTAAATATTGGGGTTCGCACACGGCTCACACTGTGTGTAAGTATTGGATTTCGTACACTGCCCACTCGGTGTTTAAATATTGGGGTGCATACACGGCTCACACTGTGTGTAAATATTGGGTTTGTACATGGCCCACACTGTGTGTAAATATTGGGGTTCGCACACGGCTCACACTGTGTGTAAGTATTGGATTTCGTACACTGCCCACTCGGTGTTTAAATATTGGGGTGCATACACGGCTCACACTGTGTGTAAATATTGGGGTTCATACACTGCTCACACTGTGTGTACATATTGGGGTTCATACACGGCTCACACTGTGTGTAAATATCGGGGTTCTTTCATGGCTCACACTGTGTGTAAATATTGGGGTTCGTACACTGCTCACGCGGTGTGTAAAAAATGGGGTTTGTACATGGCTCACATTGTGTGTAAATATTGGGGTTTGCACGCGGCTCACGCAGTGTGTAAATATTGGGGTTCTTACACTGCGCACACTGTGTGTAAATATTGGGGTTCGTACACGGCTCGCACTGTGTGTAAATATTGGGGTTCGCACACGGCTCACACGGTGTGTAAATATTGGGGTGCGTACACGGCTCACACTGTGTGTAAATATTGGGGCTCATACACGGCTCACACTGTGTAATTATTGGGGTTCGCACACGGCTCACATTATGTGTAAATATTGGGGTTCGTACACGGCTCACATTGTGTGTAAATATTGGGGTGCATACACGGCTCACACTGTGTGTAAATATTGGGGTTCATACACTGCTCACACTGTGTGTACATATTGGGGTTCATACACGGCTCACACTGTGTGTAAATATTGGGGTTCTTACATGGCTCACACTGTGTGTAAATATTGGGGTTCGTACACGGCTCACGCTGTGTGTAAAAAATGGGGTTTGTACATGGCTCACATTGTGTGTAAATATTGGGGTTTGCACGCGGCTCACGCAGTGTGTAAATATTGGGGTTCTTACACTGCGCACACTGTGTGTAAATATTGGGGTTCGTACACGGCTCGCACTGTGTGTAAATATTGGGGTTCGCACACGACTCACAATGTGTGTAAATATTGGGGTTCTTACACGACTCAAACTGTGTGTAAATATTGGGGTTCATACACTGCTCACAATGTGTGTAAATATTGGGGTTGGTACACGGCTCACACTGTGTGTAAATATCGGGGCTCAAAAACTGCTCACACTGTGTGTAAATATTGGGGTTCGTATATGGCTCACACTGTGTGTAAATATTGGGGCTCATACACTGCTCACACTGTGTAAATATTGGGGTTTGTGCATGGCTCACACTGTGTGTAAATATTGGGGTTCGTACATGGCGCACACTGTGTGTAAATATTGGGGTTCGTACACGGCTCACGTGGTGTGTAAATATTGGGGTTCGCACACGGCTCGCACTGTGTAAATATTGGGGTTCGTACACGGCTTGCACTGTGTGTAAATATTGGGGTTTGCACACGGCTCACGCAGTGTGTAAATATTGGGGTTCGTACACGGCTCACGTTGTGTGTAAATATTGGGGTTCGTACACGGCTCACGTTGTGTGTAAATATTGGGGTTCGTACACAGCTCACACTGTGTAAATAATGGGGCTCGTACACTGCTCACACTGTGGTGTAAACATTGGGGTTCGTACACGGCTCACATTGTGTGTAAATATTGGGGTTCGTACACGGCTCACACGATGTGTAATTATTGGGGTTCATACACGGCTCACACTGTGTGTAAATATTGGGGTTCGTACACGGCTCACACTGTGTGTAAATAGTGGGGTCCGTACACTGTCCACACTGTGTGTAAAGATTGGGGTTCATACACGGCTCACACTGTGTGTAAATATTGGGGTTCATACACGGCTCACACTGTGTGTAAATATTGGGGTTTGTACACGGCTCACATTGTGTGTAAATGTTGGGGTTCGTACACGGCTCACGCTGTGTGTAAATATTGGGGTTTGTACACGGCTCACATTGTGTGTCAATATTGGGGTTCGTACACGGCTAACACTGTGTGTAAATATTGGGGTTCGTACACGGCTCACATTGTGTGTAAATATTGGGGATCGTACATGGCTCACACTGTGTGTAAATATTTGGGTGCATACACTTCTCACACTGTGTGTAAATATTGGGGTTTGTACACGACCCACACTGTGTGTAAATATTGGGGTTCGTACACGCCACACACTGTGTGTAAATATTGGGGATCGTACACTGCCCACACTGTGTGTAAAGATTGGGGTTCATACACGGCTCACACTGTGTGTAAATATTGGGGTTCATACACGGCTCACACTGTGTGTAAATATTGGGGTTTGTACACATCCCACACTGTGTGTAAATATTGGGGTTCGTACACGGCACACACTGTGTGTAAATATTGGGGATCGTACACTGCCCACACTGTGTGTAAAGATTGGGGTTCATACACGGCTCACACTGTGTGTAAATATTGGGGTTCATACACGGCTCACACTGTGTGTAAATATTGGGGTTCGTACACTGCTCACACTGTGTTTAAATATTGGGGTTCGTACACAGCTCACACTGTGTGTAAATATTGGGGCTCATACACGGCTCACACTGTGTGTAAATATTGGGGTTCGTACACGGTTCCCACTGTGTGTAAATATTGGGGCTCGTACACTGCTCACACTGTGTGTAAATATTGGGGTTCGTACACGGCTCACACTGTGTGTAAATATTGGGGTTCGTACACGGCTCACACTGTGTGTAAATATTGGGGTTCGTACACAGCTCACACTGTGTGTAAATATTGGGCTGCATACACTTCTCATTCTGTGTGTAAATATTGGGGTGCGTACACGGCTCACACTGTGTGTAAATATTGGGGTTCGTACACAGCTCACGCTGTGTGCAAATATTGGGGTTTGTACACAGCTCGCACTGTGTGTAAATATTGGGTTTCGTAAACGGCTCACACTGTGCGTAAATATTGGGGCTCATACACTGCTCACACTGTGTGTAAATATTGGGGTTCATACACTGCTCACACTGTGTGTATATATTGGGGTTTGTACACGGCTCACACTGTGTGTAAATATTGGGGTTCGTACATGGCACACACGGTGTGAAAATATTGGGGTTCGTACACGGCTCACTGTGTGTAAATATTGGGGTTCGCACACGGCTCACACAGTGTGTAAATATTGGGGTTTGTACACGGCTCACACTCTGTGTAAATATTGGGGTTCGTACACGGCTCACGCTGTGTGTAAAAAATGGGGTTTGTACATGGCTCACATTGTGTGTAAATATTGGGGTTTGCACGCGGCTCACGCAGTGTGTAAATATTGGGGTTCTTACACTGCGCACACTGTGTGTAAATATTGGGGTTCGTACACGGCTCGCACTGTGTGTAAATATTGGGGTTCGCACACGACTCACAATGTGTGTAAATATTGGGGTTCTTACATGACTCAAACTGTGTGTAAATATTGGGGTTCATACACTGCTCACAATGTGTGTAAATATTGGGGTTGGTACACGGCTCACACTGTGTGTAAATATCGGGGCTCAAAAACTGCTCACACTGTGTGTAAATATTGGGGTTCGTATATGGCTCACACTGTGTGTAAATATTGGGGCTCATACACTGCTCACACTGTGTAAATATTGGGGTTTGTGCATGGCTCACACTGTGTGTAAATATTGGGGTTCGTACATGGCGCACACTGTGTGTAAATATTGGGGTTCGTACACGGCTCACGCGGTGTGTAAATATTGGGGTTCGCACACGACTCGCACTGTGTAAATATTGGGGTTCGTACACAGCTTGCACTGTGTGTAAATATTGGGGTTCGCACACGGCTCACGCAGTGTGTAAATATTGGGGTTCGTACACGGCTCACGTTGTGTGTAAATATTGGGGTTCGTACACAGCTCACGTTGTGTGTAAATATTGGGGTTCGTACACAGCTCACACTGTGTAAATAATGGGGCTCGTACACTGCTCACACTGTGGTGTAAACATTGGGGTTCGTACACGGCTCACATTGTGTGTAAATATTGGGGTTCGTACACGGCTCACACTGTGTAAATATTGGGTTTCATACATGGCTCACACTGTGTGTAAATATTGGGCTGCATACACTTCTCATTCTGTGTGTAAATATTGGGGTCCGTACACGGCTCACACTGTGTGTAAATATTGGGGTTCGTACACGGCTCACACTGTGTGTAAATATTGGGGTGCATACACTTCTCACACTGTGTGTAAATATTGGGGTTTGTACACGGCCCACACTGTGTGTAAATATTGGGGTTCGTACACGCCACACACTGTGTGTAAATATTGGGGATCGTACACTGCCCACACTGTGTGTAAAGATTGGGGTTCATACACGGCTCACACTGTGTGTAAATATTGGGGTTCATACACGGCTCACACTGTGTGTAAATATTGGGGTTTGTACACATCCCACACTGTGTGTAAATATTGGGGTTCGTACACGGCACACACTGTGTGTAAATATTGGGGATCGTACACTGCCCACACTGTGTGTAAAGATTGGGGTTCACACACGGCTCACACTGTGTGTAAATATTGGGGCTCATACACTGCTCACACTGTGTGTAAATATTGGGGTTCGTACACAGCTCACACTGTGTGTAAATATTGGGGTTCGTACACGGCTCACACTGTGTGTAAATATTAGGGTACATACACTGCTCACACTGTGTGTAAATATTGGGGTTCGTACACGGCTCACACTGTGTGTAAACATTGGGGTTCGTACACTGCTCACGCTGTGTGTAAATATTGGGGTTTGTACACAGCTCACGCTGTGTGTAAATAATGGGGCTCATATACTGCTCACACTGTGTGTAAATATTGGGGTTCGTACACGGCTCACACTGTGTGTAAATATTGGGGTTCGTACACTGCTCACGCTGTGTGTAAATATTGGGGTTTGTACACAGCTCACGCTGTGTGTAAATAATGGGGCTCATATACTGCTCACACTGTGTGTAAATATTGGGGTTCGTACACGGCTCACACTGTGTGTAAATATTGGGGTTCGTACACGGCTCACAATGTGTGTAAATATTGGGGTTCATACACGGTTCACACTGTGTGTAAATATTGGGCTGCATACACTTCTCATTCTGTGTGTAAATATTGGGGTCCGTACACGGCTCACAATGTGTGTAAATATTGGGGTTCGTACACAGCTCACGCTGTGTGCAAATATTGGGGTTTGTACACAGCTCGCACTGTGTGTAAATATTGGGGTTCGTAAATGGCTTACACTGTGCGTAAATATTGGGGCTCATACACTGCTCACACTGTGTGTAAATATTGGGGCTCATACACTGCTCACACTGTGTGTAAATATTGGGGTTCGTACGCGGCTCACACTGTGTGTAAACAATGGAGCTCATACACTGCTCACACTGTGTGTATATATTGGGGTTCGTACACGGCCCACACTGTGTGTAAATATTGGGGTTCGTACATGGCTCACACGGTGTGTAAATATTGGGGTTCGTACACGGCTCACACAGTGTGTAAATATTGGGGTGTGTACACGGCTCACACTGTGTGTGAATATTGGGGTTCGTACACGGCTCACATTGTGTGTAAATATTGGGGCTCATACGCGGCTCACAATGTGTGTAAATATTGAAGTTCATACACGGCTCACGCTGTGTGTAAATATTGGGGTGCATACACTTCTCCCACTGTGTGTAAATATTGGGGTTTGTACACGGCTCAGACTGTGTGTAAATATTGGGGTTCGTGCACAGCATCGCTGTGTGTAAATATTGGGGTTCGTACACGGCTCACACTGTATGTAAATATTGGGGCTCGTACACGGCTCACAATGTGTGTAAATATTGGGGTTCACACACGGCTCACACTGTGTGTAAATATTGGGGCTCATACACTGCTCACACTGTGTGTAAATATTGGGGTTCGTACACAGCTCACACTGTGTGTAAATATTGGGGTTCGTACACGGCTCACACTGTGTGTAAATATTAGGGTACATACACTGCTCACACTGTGTGTAAATATTGGGGTTCGTACACGGCTCACACTGTGTGTAAACATTGGGGTTCGTACACTGCTCACGCTGTGTGTAAATATTGGGGTTTGTACACAGCTCACACTGTGTGTAAATAATGGGGCTCATATACTGCTCACACTGTGTGTAAATATTGGGGTTCGTACACGGCTCACACTATGTGTAAATATTGTGGCTCGTACACTGCTCACACTGTGTGTAAACATTGGGGTTCGTACATGGCTCACACTGTGTGTAAATATTGGGGTTCGTACACGGCTCACAGTGTGTGTAAATATTGTGGTTCGCACACGGCTCACACGGTGTGTAAATATTGGGGCTCATACACGGCTCACACTGTGTGTAATTATTGGGGTTCGCACACGGCTCACATTATTTGTAAATATTGGGGTTCGTACACGGCTCACACTGTGTGTAAATATTGGGGCTCATACACGGCTCACACTGTGTGTAAATATTGGGGTTCGTACACGGTTCACACTGTGTGTAAATATTGGGGCTCATACACGGCTCACACTGTGTGTAAATATTGGGGTTCGCACACGGCTCACATTGTGTGTAAATATTGGGGTTCGTACACGGCTCACACTGTGTGTAAATATTGGGGCTCGTACACGGCTCACACTGTGTGTAAATATTGGGGTTCGTACACGGCTCACACTGTGTGTAAATATTGGGGCTCATACACGGCTCACACTGTGTGTAAATATTGGGGTTCGCACACGGCTCACATTGTGTGTAAATATTGGGTTTGTACATGGCCCACACTGTGTGTAAATATTGGGGTTCGCACACGGCTCACACTGTGTGTAAGTATTGGATTTCGTACACTGCCCACTCGGTGTTTAAATATTGGGGTGCATACACGGCTCACACTGTGTGTAAATATTGGGGTTCATACACTGCTCACACTGTGTGTACATATTGGGGTTCATACACGGCTCACACTGTGTGTAAATATCGGGGTTCTTTCATGGCTCACACTGTGTGTAAATATTGGGGTTCGTACACTGCTCACGCGGTGTGTAAAAAATGGGGTTTGTACACAGCTCACACTGTGTGTAAATATTGGGGCTCATACACGGCTCACACTGTGTGTAAATATTGGGGTTCGTACACGGTTCCCACTGTGTGTAAATATTGGGGCTCGTACACTGCTCACACTGTGTGTAAATATTGGGGTTCGTACACGGCTCACACTGTGTGTAAATATTGGGGTTCGTACACGGCTCACACTGTGTGTAAATATTGGGGTTCGTACACAGCTCACACTGTGTGTAAATATTGGGCTGCATACACTTCTCATTCTGTGTGTAAATATTGGGGTGCGTACACGGCTCACACTGTGTGTAAATATTGGGGTTCGTACACAGCTCACGCTGTGTGCAAATATTGGGGTTTGTACACAGCTCGCACTGTGTGTAAATATTGGGTTTCGTAAACGGCTCACACTGTGCGTAAATATTGGGGCTCATACACTGCTCACACTGTGTGTAAATATTGGGGTTCATACACTGCTCACACTGTGTGTATATATTGGGGTTTGTACACGGCTCACACTGTGTGTAAATATTGGGGTTCGTACATGGCACACACGGTGTGAAAATATTGGGGTTCGTACACGGCTCACTGTGTGTAAATATTGGGGTTCGCACACGGCTCACACAGTGTGTAAATATTGGGGTTTGTACACTGACCCGTGTCCTAACTCACAGCAAGTCCCACTCACCCATCGCCCCTGTGCTCACAGCCCCTTGTCCTAACTCGCACCAAGTCCCACTCACCCATCACCCTCTGTGCTCACTGCCCCGTGTCCTAACTCGCACCAAGTCCCACTCACCCATCACCCCCTGTGCTCACTTGCCCATGTCCTAACTCGCACCGAGTCCCACTCACCCATCACCCCCTGTGCTCACTGCCTTGTGTCCTAACTCACACCGAGTCCCACTCACCCATCACCCCCTGTGCTCACTGCCCCGTGTCCTAACTCACACCCAGTCCCACTCACCCATCACCCCCTGTGCTCACTGCCCCGTGTCCTAACTCACACCCAGTCCCACTCACCCATCACCCCCTGTGCTCACTGCCCTGTGTCCTAACTCACACCGAGTCCCGCTCACCCATCACCCCCTGTGCTCACTGCCCTGTGTCCTAACTCACACCCAGTCCCACTCACCCATCACCCCCTGTGCTCGCTGGCCCGTGTCCTAACTCACACCCAGTCCCACTCACCCATCGGCCCTGTGCACACTGCCCCGTGTCCTAACTCACACCAAGTCCCACTCACCCATCACCCTCTGTGCTCACTGCCCCGTGTCCTAACTCGCACCAAGTCCCACTCACCCATCACCCCCTGTGCTCACTGCCCCGTGTCCTAACTCGCACCAAGTCCCACTCACCCATCACCCTCTGTGCTCACTGCCCCGTGTCCTAACTCGCACCAAGTCCCACTCATCCATCACCCCCTGTGCTCACTGCCCCGTGTCCTAACTCGCACCAAGTCCCACTCACCCATCACCCTCTGTGCTCACTGCCCCGTGTCCTAACTCGCACCAAGTCCCACTCACCCATCACCCCCTGTGCTCACTGCCCCGTGTCCTAACTCGCACCAAGTCCCACTCACCCATCACCCTCTGTGCTCACTGCCCTGTGTCCTAACTCACAGCAAGTCCCACTCACCCATCGCCCCTGTGCTCACAGCCCCTTGTCCTAACTCGCACCAAGTCCCACTCACCCATCACCCTCTGTGCTCACTGCCCCGTGTCCTAACTCGCACCAAGTCCCACTCACCCATCACCCCCTGTGCTCACTTGCCCATGTCCTAACTCGCACCGAGTCCCACTCACCCATCACCCCCTGTGCTCACTGCCCTGTGTCCTAACTCACACCGAGTCCCACTCACCCATCACCCATCACCCCCTGTGCTCACTGCCCCGTGTCCTAACTCACACCCAGTCCCACTCACCCATCACCCCCTGTGCTCACTGCCCTGTGTCCTAACTCACACCCAGTCCCACTCACCCATCACCCCCTGTGCTCGCTGGCCCGTGTCCTAACTCACACCCAGTCCCACTCACCCATCGGCCCTGTGCACACTGCCCCGTGTCCTAACTCACACCAAGTCCCACTCACCCATCACCCTCTGTGCTCACTGCCCCGTGTCCTAACTCGCACCAAGTCCCACTCACCCATCACCCCCTGTGCTCACTGCCCCGTGTCCTAACTCGCACCAAGTCCCACTCACCCATCACCCTCTGTGCTCACTGCCCCGTGTCCTAACTCGCACCAAGTCCCACTCATCCATCACCCCCTGTGCTCACTGCCCCGTGTCCTAACTCGCACCAAGTCCCACTCACCCATCACCCTCTGTGCTCACTGCCCCGTGTCCTAACTCGCACCAAGTCCCACTCACCCATCACCCCCTGTGCTCACTGCCCCGTGTCCTAACTCGCACCAAGTCCCACTCACCCATCACCCTCTGTGCTCACTGCCCTGTGTCCTAACTCACAGCAAGTCCCACTCACCCATCACCCCCTGTGCTCACTGCCCTGTGTCCTAACTCACACCCAGTCCCAGTCACCCATCACCCTCTGTGCACACTGCCCCGTGTCCTAACTCACAGCAAGTCCCACTCACCCATCACCCCCTGTGCTCACTGCCCTGTGTCCTAACTCGCACCAAGTCCCACTCACCCATCACCCCCTGTGCTCACTGGCCTGTGTCCTAACTCACAGCAAGTCCCACTCACCCATCACCCTCTGTGCACACTGCCCCGTGTCCTAACTCACACCCAGTCCCAGTCACCCATCACCCTCTGTGCACACTGCCCCGTGTCCTAACTCACAGCAAGTCCCACTCACCCATCGCCCCTGTGCTCACAGCCCCTTGTCCTAACTCGCACCAAGTCCCACTCACCCATCGCCCCTGTGCTCATTGCCCTGTGTCCTAACTCACACCAAGTCCCACTCATCCATTGCCCTCTGTGCACACTGCCCCGTGTCCTAACTCACACCAAGTCCCACTCACCCATCACCCCCTGTGCTCACTGCCCCGTGTCCTAACTCACACCGAGTCCCACTCACCCATCACCCGCTGTGCACACTGCCCCGTGTCCTAACTCACACCAAGTCCCACTCACCCATCACCCCCTGTGCTCACTGCCCCATGTCCTAACTCACACCAAGTCCCGCTCACCCATCACCCTCTGTGCACACTGCCCCGTGTCCTAACTCACACCAAGTCCCACTCACCCATCGGCCCTGTGCTCACTGCCCCGTGTCCTAACTCACACCAAGTCCCGCTCACCCATCACCCTCTGTGCACACAGCCCCGTGTCCTAACTCGCACCAAGTCCCACTCACCCATCGCCCCTGTGCTCATTGCCCTGTGTCCTAACTCACACCAAGTCCCGCTCACCCATCATCCCCTGTGCTCACTGCCCCGTGTCCTAACTCGCACCAAGTCCCGCTCACCCATCGCCCCTGTGCTCATTGCCCTGTGTCCTAACTCGCACCAAGTCCCGCTCACCCATCACCCCCTGTGCTCACTGACCCGAGTCCTAACTCACACCAAGTCCCGCTCATCCATCACCCCCTGTGCACACTGGCCTGTGTCCTAACTCGCACCAAGTCCCGCACACCCATCACCCCTGTGCACACAGCCCCGTGTCCTAACTCGCACCAAGTCCCACTCACCCATCGCCCCTGTGCTCACTGCTCCGTGTCCTAACTCGCACCAAGTCCCGCTCACCCATCGCCCCTGTGCTCATTGCCCTGTGTCCTAACTCGCACCAAGTCCCGCTCACCCATCACCCCCTGTGCTCACTGACCCGAGTCCTAACTCACACCAAGTCCCGCTCATCCATCACCCCCTGTGCACACTGGCCTGTGTCCTAACTCGCACCAAGTCCCGCACACCCATCACCCCTGTGCACACAGCCCCGTGTCCTAACTCGCACCAAGTCCCACTCACCCATCGCCCCTGTGCTCATTGCCCTGTGTCCTTACTCGCACCAAGTCCCGCTCACCCATCACCCCCTGTGCTCACTGACCCGAGTCCTAACTCACACCAAGTTCTGCTCATCCATCACCCCCTGTGCACACTGGCCCATGTCCTAACTCACACCAAGTCCCGCTCATCCATCACCCCTGTGCACACTGGCCCGTGTCCTAACTCGCACCAAGTCCCACTCACCCATCGCCCCTGTGCTCATTGCCCTGTGTCCTAACTCGCACCAAGTCCCGCTCACCCATCACCCCCTGTGCTCACTGGCCTGTGTCCTAACTCGCACCAAGTCTCGCACACCCATCACCCCTGTGCACACTGGCCCGTGTCCTAACTCGCACCAAGTCCCACTCACCCATCACCCCTGTGCACACTGGCCCGTGTCCTAACTCGCACCAAGTCCCACTCACCCATCATCCCTGTGCTCACTGACCGTGTCCTAACTCGCACCAAGTCCCCCCCCCCCCCCATCAACCCTGTGCTCACTGCCCGTGTCCTAACTCGCACCAAGTCCCGCTCACCCATCACCCCTGTGCACACTGGCCCATGTCCTAACTCGCACTGAGTCCCACTTACCCATCGGCCCTGTGCACACTGGCCCGTGTCCTAACTCGCACCAAGTCCCGCTCACCCATCACCCCTGTGCACACTGGCCCATGTCCTAACTCGCACTGAGTCCCACTCACCCATCACCCCTGTGCACACTGGCCCATGTCCTAACTCGCACTGAGTCCCACTTACTCATCGGCCCTGTGCACACAGTCCCGTGTCCTAACTCGCACCAAGTCCCACTCACCCATCACCTCTGTGCACACTGGCCCGTGTCCTAACTCGCACCAAGTCCCACTCATCCATCACCCCTGTGCACACTGGCCCATGTCCTAACTCGCACTGAGTCCCGCTTACCCATCCGTCCTGTGCACACTGGCCCGTGTCCTAACTCGCACCAAGTCCCACTCATCCATCACCCCTGTGCACACTGGCCCATGTCCTAACTCGCACTGAGTCCCGCTTACCCATCGGCCCTGTGCACACTGGCCCGTGTCCTAACTCGTACCAAGTCCCACTCACCCATCGCCCCTGTGCTCGCTGACCTACATTGGGACCCAGTTAAGCAATGCCTCGATTTCAAAATTCTCATCCTTGGTTACACATCCCACCATGGCCTCGCCCCTCCCTATCTCTGTAATCTCCTCCAACCCCCCTCCCCCCACCCCCCACCAAGATATCTGCACTCCTCAACTTCTGCCTTCTTAACCATCCCTGATTATATTCGCTCAACCATCGGTGGCCGTGCCTTCTGCTGCCTGGGACCTAAGCTCTGGAACTCCCTCCCTAAACCTCTCTGCCATTTGTGCATTTTGGTGTCAAATTTATTGTTTTGTCTTATAACACTCCTGTGAAGCATCTTGGGACATTTTACTACATTAAAGACGCTATATAAATACAAGTTCTTGTTCTTGTTGTTATCTCATTTAACTGTTTGTGGAAGCTTGCTGTGCGCAAATTGACAGCCGCATTTCCGACATTACAACAGTGACGACACTTCATAATGAACAGCCTCGAAGGGGGAGGCGGAGGGGCAGTCTAGGCCTCCAGGACAGGACGCATTGTCAGCTCACGTCTTCAGAACGAAGAGTATCTCAAACAAAAAAACAGCTTCAAGTGTCACTTGTGTCACCCGCTAGTGCAGCAGTTTGTGAGACAGAAGTTCCGATCTATCAGCTAAAAGGTGAACTGATTTTACGGTATTTCCTCTCAGCATTATTGCAACTTACTGGATGGGACACCGAGAAGCAGCTGCTATATTGAGCCACAGTGACCACAAGATAGGAAATGTAAAAATATCACAATTCGAGCATTTCACCAGCAATAAGTACATGGTGTTCAATGGGACTCGACAATTCCACATTTAATTGTGCAATGTCAGTTACATCAGATGCTCACTCCACTCACACTGTAAATATTGGGGTGCGTACACGGCTCACACTGCGTGTAAATATTGGGGTTCGTACACTGTTCACATTGTGCGTAAATATTGGGGCTCATACACGGCTCACACTGTGTGCAAATATTGGGGTGTGTACACGGCCCACACTGTGTGTAAATATTGGGGTTCGCACACGGCTCACACTGTGTGTTAATATTGGGGTTCGTACACGGCCCACACTGTGTGTAAATATTGGGGTTCAGACACGGCTCACACTGTGTGTAAATATTGGGGTTCACACACGGTTCACACTGTGTGTAAATATTGGGGTTCGTAAACGGCTCACACTGTGTGTAAATATTGGGGTTCACACACGGTTCACACTGTGTGTAAATATTGGGGTTCGTACACGGCTCACACTGTGTGTAAATATTGGGGCTCATACACTGCTCACGCTGTGTGTAAATTTTGGGGTCCGTACACAGCTCACAATGTGTGTAAACATTGGGGTTCGTAGATGGCTCACACTGTGTGTAAATATTGGGGTTCGTACACGGCTCACACTGTGTGTAATTATTTGGGGTTCGCACACGGCTCAAACTGTGTGTAAATATTGGGGTTCATACACGGCTCACACTGTGTGTAAATATTGGGGTTCGTACACGGCTCACACTGTGTGTAAATATTGGGGTACATACACTGCTCACACTGTGTGTAAATATTGGGGTTCGTACACGGCTCACACAGTGTGTAAATATTGGGGTTCGTACACGGCTCACACTGTGTGTAAATATTGGGGCTCGTACACTGCTCACACTGTGTGTAAACATTGGGGTTCGTACATGGCTCACACTGTGTGTAAATATTGGGGTTCGTACACGGCTCACAGTGTGTGTAAATATTGGGGTTCACACACGGCTCACACAGTGTGTAAATATTGGGGTGCATACACGGCTCACACTGTGTGTAAATATTGGGGCTCATACACGGCTCACACTGTGTGTAATTATTGGGGTTCGCACACGGCTCACATTGTGTGTAAATATTGGGGTTCGTACACGGCTCACACTGTATGTAAATATTGGGGCTCATACACGGCTCACACTGTGTGTAAATATTGGGGTTCGTACACGGCTCACACTGTGTGTAAATATTGGGGCTCATACTCTGCTCACACTGTGTGTAAATATTGGGGTTCGTACACGGCTCACACTGTGTGTAAATATTGGGGCTCATACACGGCTCACACTGTGTGTAAATATTGGGGTTCGTACACGGCTCACACTGTGTGTAAATATTGGGGCTCATACACGGCTCACACTGTGTGTAAATATTGGGGTATTTACACTGCGCACACTGTGTGTAAATATTGGGGTTCGTACACGGCTCGCACTGTGTGTAAATATTGGGGTTCGCACACGGCTCACACTGTGTGTAAATATTGGGGTTCGTACACGGCTCGCGCGGTGTGTAAATATTGGGGTTCGTACACAGCTCACACTGTGTGTAAATATTGGGGTTCGTACACGGCTCACACTGTGTGTAAATATTGGGGCTCGTACACGGCTGACAATGTGTGTAAATATTGGGGTTCACACACGGCTCACACTGTGTGTAAATATTGGGATGCGTACACGGCTCACACTGTGTGTAAATATTGGGGTTCGTACACGGCTCACAATGTGTGTAAATATTGGGGTTCCCACACGGCTCACGCAGTGTGTAAATATTGGGGTGTGTACACGGCTCACACTGTGTGTGAATATTGGGGTTCGTACACGGCTCACATTGTGTGTAAATATTGGGGCTCATACGCGGCTCACAATGTGTGTAAATATTGAAGTTCATACACGGCTCACGCTGTGTGTAAATATTGGGGTGCATACACTTCTCCCACTGTGTGTAAATATTGGGGTTTGTACACGGCTCAGACTGTGTGTAAATATTGGGGTTCGTGCACAGCATCGCTGTGTGTAAATATTGGGGTTCGTACACGGCTCACACTGTATGTAAATATTGGGGCTCGGACACGGCTCACAATGTGTGTAAATATTGGGGTTCACACACGGCTCACACTGTGTGTAAATATTGTGGTTCGCACACGGCTCACACGGTGTGTAAATATTGGGGTGCGTACACGGCTCACACTGTGTGTAAATATTGGGGCTCATACACGGCTCACACTGTGTGTAATTATTAGGGTTCGCACACGGCTCACATTATGTGTAAATATTGGGGTTCGTACACGGCTCACACTGTGTGTAAATATTGGGGCTCATACACGGCTCACACTGTGTGTAATTATTTGGGGTTCGCACACGGCTCAAACTGTGTGTAAATATTGGGGTTCATACACGGCTCACACTGTGTGTAAATATTGGGGTTCGTACACGGCTCACACTGTGTGTAAATATTGGGGTACATACACTGCTCACACTGTGTGTAAATATTGGGGTTCGTACACGGCTCACACAGTGTGTAAATATTGGGGTTCGTACACGGCTCACACTGTGTGTAAATATTGGGGCTCGTACACTGCTCACACTGTGTGTAAACATTGGGGTTCGTACATGGCTCACACTGTGTGTAAATATTGGGGTTCGTACACGGCTCACAGTGTGTGTAAATATTGGGGTTCACACACGGCTCACACAGTGTGTAAATATTGGGGTGCATACACGGCTCACACTGTGTGTAAATATTGGGGCTCATACACGGCTCACACTGTGTGTAATTATTGGGGTTCGCACACGGCTCACATTGTGTGTAAATATTGGGGTTCGTACACGGCTCACACTGTATGTAAATATTGGGGCTCATACACGGCTCACACTGTGTGTAAATATTGGGGTTCGTACACGGCTCACACTGTGTGTAAATATTGGGGCTCATACTCTGCTCACACTGTGTGTAAATATTGGGGTTCGTACACGGCTCACACTGTGTGTAAATATTGGGGCTCATACACGGCTCACACTGTGTGTAAATATTGGGGTTCGTACACGGCTCACACTGTGTGTAAATATTGGGGCTCATACACGGCTCACACTGTGTGTAAATATTGGGGTATTTACACTGCGCACACTGTGTGTAAATATTGGGGTTCGTACACGGCTCGCACTGTGTGTAAATATTGGGGTTCGCACACGGCTCACACTGTGTGTAAATATTGGGGTTCGTACACGGCTCGCGCGGTGTGTAAATATTGGGGTTCGTACACAGCTCACACTGTGTGTAAATATTGGGGTTCGTACACGGCTCACACTGTGTGTAAATATTGGGGCTCGTACACGGCTGACAATGTGTGTAAATATTGGGGTTCACACACGGCTCACACTGTGTGTAAATATTGGGATGCGTACACGGCTCACACTGTGTGTAAATATTGGGGTTCGTACACGGCTCACAATGTGTGTAAATATTGGGGTTCCCACACGGCTCACGCAGTGTGTAAATATTGGGGTGTGTACACGGCTCACACTGTGTGTGAATATTGGGGTTCGTACACGGCTCACATTGTGTGTAAATATTGGGGCTCATACGCGGCTCACAATGTGTGTAAATATTGAAGTTCATACACGGCTCACGCTGTGTGTAAATATTGGGGTGCATACACTTCTCCCACTGTGTGTAAATATTGGGGTTTGTACACGGCTCAGACTGTGTGTAAATATTGGGGTTCGTGCACAGCATCGCTGTGTGTAAATATTGGGGTTCGTACACGGCTCACACTGTATGTAAATATTGGGGCTCGGACACGGCTCACAATGTGTGTAAATATTGGGGTTCACACACGGCTCACACTGTGTGTAAATATTGTGGTTCGCACACGGCTCACACGGTGTGTAAATATTGGGGTGCATACACGGCTCACACTGTGTGTAAATATTGGGGCTCATACACGGCTCACACTGTGTGTAATTATTAGGGTTCGCACACGGCTCACATTATGTGTAAATATTGGGGTTCGTACACGGCTCACACTGTGTGTAAATATTGGGGCTCATACACGGCTCACACTGTGTGTAAATATTGGGGTTCGTACACGGTTCACACTGTGTGTAAATATTGGGGTTCGTACACGGCTCACACTGTGTGTAAATATTGGGGCTCATACACGGCTCACACTGTGTGTAAATATTGGGGTTCGTACATGGCTCACGCTGTGTGTAAAAAATGGGGTTTGTACATGGCTCACATTGTGTGTAAATATTGGGGTTTGCACGCGGCTCACGCAGTGTGTAAATATTGGGGTTCTTACGCTGTGCACACTGTGTGTAAATATTGGGGTTCGTACACGGCTCGCACTGTGTGTAAATATTGGGGTTCGCACACGGCTCACACTGTGTGTAAATATTGGGGTTCTTACACGACTCAAACTGTGTGTAAATATTGGGGTTCATACACTGCTCACAATGTGTGTAAATATTGGGGTTGGTACACGGCTCACACTGTGTGTAAATATCGGGGCTCAAAAACTGCTCACACTGTGTTTAAATATTGGGGTTCGTATATGGCTCACACTGTGTGTAAATATTGGGGCTCATACACTGCTCACACTGTGTAAATATTGGGGTTTGTACATGGCTCACACTGTGTGTAAATATTGGGGTTCGTACATGGCGCACACTGTGTGTAAATATTGGGGTTCATACACGGCTCACGCTGTGTGTAAATATTGGGGTTTGCACACGGCTCACACTGTGTGTAAATATTGGGGTTCGTACACGGCTCGCACTGTGTGTAAATATTGGGGTTCGCACACGGCTCACGCGGTGTGTAAATATTGGGGCTCATACGCGGCTCACAATGTGTGTAAATATTGAGGTTCATACACGGCTCACGCTGTGTGTAAATATTTTGGTGCATACACTTCTCCCACTGTGTGTAAATATTGGGGTTTGTACACGGCTCAGACTGTGTGTAAATATTGGGGTTCGTGTACAGCATCGCTGTGTGTAAATATTGGGGTTCGTACACGGCTCACACTGTGTGTAAATATTGGGGCTCGTACACGGCTCACAATGTGTGTAAATATTGGGGTTCACACACGGCTCACACTGTGTGTAAATATTGGGGCTCATACACGGCTCACACTGTGTGTAAATATTGGGGTTCGTACACGGCTCGCACTGTGTGTAAATATTGGGGTACATACACTGCTCGTACTGTGCGTAAATATTGGGGTTCGTACACGGCTCGCACTGTGTGTAAATATTGGGGTTCGTACACGGCTCACGTTGTGGGTAAATATTGGGGTTCGTACACGGCTCACGTTGTGTGTAAATATTGGGGTTCGTACACAGCTCACACTGTGTGTAAATATTGGGGCTCGTACACTGCTCACACTGTGGTGTAAACATTGGGGTTCGTACACGGCTCACATTGTGTGTAAATATTGGGGTTCGTACACGGCTCACACTGTGTGTAAATATTGGGGCTCTTACACGGCTCACACGATGTGTAATTATTAGGGTTCATACACGGCTCACACTGTGTGTAAATATTGGGGTTCGTACACTGCTCACACTGTGTGTATATATTGGGGTTCGCACACGGCTCACACAGTGTGTAAATATTGGGGTTTGTACACGGCTCACACTGTGTGTAAATATTGGGGTTCGTACACGGCTCACATTGTGTGTAAATATTGGGGCTCATACACGGCTCACAATGTGTGTAAATATTGGGGTTCATACACGGTTCACACTGTGTGTAAATATTGGGGTTCGTACACGGCTCACACTGTGTGTAAATATTGGGGTTCGTACACGGCTCACACTGTGTGTAAATATTGGGGTTCGTACACGGCTCACAATGTGTGTAAATATTGGGGTTCGTACACGGCTCACACTGTGTGTAAATATTGGGCTGCATACACTTCTCATTCTGTGTGTAAATATTGGGGTCCGTACACGGCTCACAATGTGTGTAAATATTGGGGTTCGTACACGGCTCACATTGTGTGTAAATATTGGGGTTCGTACACGGCTCACACTGTGTGTAAATATTGGGGCTCTTACACGGCTCACACGATGTGTAATTATTAGGGTTCATACACGGCTCACACTGTGTGTAAATATTGGGGTTCGTACACTGCTCACACTGTGTGTAAACATTGGGGTTCGTACATGGCTCACACTGTGTGTAAATATTGGGGTTCGTACACGGCTCACAGTGTGTGTAAATATTGTGGTTCGCACACGGCTCACACGGTGTGTAAATATTGGGGTGCGTACACGGCTCACACTGTGTGTAAATATTGGGGCTCATACACGGCTCACACTGTGTGTAATTATTGGGGTTCGCACACAGCTCACATTATGTGTAAATATTGGGGTTCGTACACGGCTCACACTGTGTGTAAATATTGGGGCTCATACACGGCTCACACTGTGTGTAAATATTGGGGTTCGTACACGGTTCACACTGTGTGTAAATATTGGGGCTCATACACGGCTCACACTGTGTGTAAATATTGGGGTTCGCACACAGCTCACATTGTGTGTAAATATTGGGGTTCGTACACGGCTCACACTGTGTGTAAATATTGGGGCTCATACACGGCTCACACTGGGTGTAAATATTGGGGTTCGTACACGGCTCACACTGTGTGTAAATATTGGGGCTCATACACGGCTCACACTGTGTGTAAATATTGGGGTTCGCACACGGCTCACATTGTGTGTAAATATTGGGTTTGTACATGGCCCACACTGTGTGTAAATATTGGGGTTCGCACACAGCTCACACTGTGTGTAAGTATTGGGGTTCATACACTGCCCACGCGGTGTTTAAACATTGGGGTACATACACGGCTCACACTGTGTGTAAATATTGGGGTTCATACACTGCTCACACTGTGTGTACATATTGGGGTTCATACACGGCTCACACTGTGTGTAAATATTGGGGTTCTTGCATGGCTCACACTGTGTGTAAATATTGGGGTTCGTACACGGCTCACGCTGTGTGTAAAAAATGGGGTTTGTACATGGCTCACATTGTGTGTAAATATTGGGGTTTGCACGCGGCTCACGCAGTGTGTAAATATTGGGGTTCTTACACTGTGCACACTGTGTGTAAATATTGGGGTTCGTACACGGCGCGCACTGTGTGTAAATATTGGGGTTCGCACACAGCTCACACTGTGTGTAAATATTGGGGTTCTTACACAACTCAAACTGTGTGTAAATATTGGGGTTCATACACTGCTCACAATGTGTGTAAATATTGGGGTTGGTACACGGCTCACACTGTGTGTAAATATCGGGGCTCAAAAACTGCTCACACTGTGTGTAAATATTGGGGTTCGTATATGGCTCACACTGTGTGTAAATATTGGGGCTCATACACTGCTCACACTGTGTAAATATTGGGGTTTGTACATGGCTCACACTGTGTGTAAATATTGGGGTTCGTACATGGCGCACACTGTGTGTAAATATTGGGGTTCATACACGGCTCACGCTGTGTGTAAATATTGGGGTTTGCACACGGCTCACACTGTGTGTAAATATTGGGGTTCGTACACGGCTCGCACTGTGTGTAAATATTGGGGTTCGCACACGGCTCACGCAGTGTGTAAATATTGGGGCTCATACGCGGCTCACAATGTGTGTAAATATTGAGGTTCATACACGGCTCACGCTGTGTGTAAATATTGGGGTGCATATACTTCTCCCACTGTGTGTAAATATTGGGGTTTGTACACGGCTCAGACTGCGTGTAAATATTGGGGTTCGTGTACAGCATCGCTGTGTGTAAATATTGGGGTTCGTACACGGCTCACACTGTGTGTAAATATTGGGGCTCGTACACGGCTCACAATGTGTGTAAATATTGGGGTTCACACACGGCTCACACTGTGTGTAAATATTGGGGCTCATACACGGCTCACACTGTGTGTAAATATTGGGGTTCGTACACGGCTCGCACTGTGTGTAAATATTGGGGTGCATACACTGCTCGTACTGTGCGTAAATATTGGGGTTCGTACACGGCTCGCACTGTGTGTAAATATTGGGGTTCGTACACGGCTCACGTTGTGTGTAAATATTGGGGTTCGTACACGGCTCACGTTGTGTGTAAATATTGGGGTTTGTACACAGCTCACACTGTGTGTAAATATTGGGGTTCGTACACAGCTCACGCTGTGTGCAAATATTGGGGTTTGTACACAGCTCGCACTGTGTGTAAATATTGGGGTTCGTAAACGGCTCACACTGTGCGTAAATATTGGGGCTCATAAACTGCTCACACTGTGTGTAAATATTGGGGTTCGTACACGGCTCACACTGTGTGTAAATATTGGGGTTCGTACAAGGCTAGCACTGTGTGTAAATATTGGGGTTCGTACACGGCTCACGCTCTGTGTAATTATTTGGGTTCGTACACGGCTCACATTGTGTGTAAATATTGGGGTTCGCACACGGCTCATACAGTGTGTCAATATTGGGGTCCGTACACGGCTCACACTGTGTGTAAATATTGGGATGCGTACACGGCTCACACTGTGTGTAAATATTGGGGCTCATACACTGCTCACACTATGTGTAAATATTGGGGTTCGTACGCGGCTCACACTGTGTGTAAATATTGGGGCTCATACACTGCTCACACTGTGTGTATATATGGGGGTTCGTACACGGCTCACTGTGTGTAAATATTTAGGTTCGCACACGGCTCACACTGCGTGTAAATATTGGGGTTTGTACACGGCTTACACTGTGTGTAAATATTGGGGCTCATACACGACTCACAATGTGTGTAAATATTGGGGTTCATACACAGCTCACACTGTGTGTAAATATTGGGGCTCATACACGGCTCACACTGTGTGTAAATATTGGGGTTCATACACGGCTCACACTGTGTGTAAATATTGGGGTTCATACACGGCTCACACTGTGTGTAAATATTGGGGTTTGTACACGGCTCACATTGTGTGTAAACGTTGGGGTTCGTACACGGCTCACACTGTGTGTAAATATTGGGGTTTGTACACGGCTCACATTGTGTGTCAATATTGGGGTTTGTACACGGCTAACACTGTGTGTAAATATTGGGGTTCGTACACGGCTCACATTGTGTGTAAATATTGGGGATCGTACACGGCTCACACTGTGTGTAAATATTGGGGTGCATACACTTCTCACACTGTGTGTAAATATTGGGGTTTGTACACGACCCACACTGTGTGTAAATATTGGGGTTCGTACACGCCACACACTGTGTGTAAATATTGGGGATCGTACACTGCCCACACTGTGTGTAAAGATTGGGGTTCATACACGGCTCACACTGTGTGTAAATATTGGGGTTCATACACGGCTCACACTGTGTGTAAATATTGGGGTTTGTACACATCCCACACTGTGTGTAAATATTGGGGTTCATACACGGCACACACTGTGTGTAAATATTGGGGATCGTACACTGCCCACACTGTGTGTAAAGATTGGGGTTCATACACGGCTCACACTGTGTGTAAATATTGGGGTTCATACACGGCTCACACTGTGTGTAAATATTGGGGTTCGTACACGGTTCCCACTGTGTGTAAATATTGGGGCTCGTACGCTGCTCACACTGTGTGTAAATATTGGGGTTCGTACACGGCTCACACTGTGTGTAAATATTGGGGTTCGTACACGGCTCACACTGTGTGTAAATATTGGGGTTCGTACACAGCTCACACTGTGTGTAAATATTGGGCTGCATACACTTCTCATTCTGTGTGTAAATATTGGGGTCCGTACACGGCTCACACTGTGTGTAAATATTAGGGTTCGTACACAGCTCACGCTGTGTGCAAATATTGGGGTTTGTACACAGCTCGCACTGTGTGTAAAGATTGGGGTTCGTAAACGGCTCACACTGTGCGTAAATATTGGGGCTCATACACTGCTCACACTGTGTGTAAATATTGGGGTTCGTACACGGCTCACACTGTGTGTAAATATTGGGGTTCGTACAAGGCTCACACTGTGTGTAAATATTGGGGTTCGTACACGGCTCACGCTGTGTGTAATTATTGGGGTTCGTACACGGCTCACACTGTGTGTAAATATTGGGGTTCGTACATGGCTCACACGGTGTGTAAATACTGGGGTTCGTACACGGCTCACTGTGTGTAAATATTTAGGTTCGCACACGGCTCACACTGTGTGTAAATATTGGGGTTTGTACACGGCTCACACCGTGTGTAAATATTGGGGCTCATACACGACTCACAATGTGTGTAAATATTGGGGTTCATACACAGCTCACACTGTGTGTAAATATTGGGTTCGTACACGGCGCACACTGTGTGTAAATATTGGGGTGCATACACTTCTCACACAGTGTGTCAATATTGAGGTCCGTACACGGTCACACTGTGTGTAAATATTGGGATGCGTACACGGCTCACACTGTGTGTAAATATTGGGGCTCATACACTGCTCACACTGTGTGTAAATATTGGGGTTCATACACTGCTCACACTGTGTGTATATATTGGGGTTCGCACACGGCTCACACAGTGTGTAAATATTGGGGTTTGTACACGGCTCACACTGTGTGTAAATATTGGGGTTCGTACACGGCTCACATTGTGTGTAAATATTGGGGCTCATACACGGCTCACAATGTGTGTAAATATTGGGGTTCATACACGGTTCACACTGTGTGTAAATATTGGGGTTCGTACACGGCTCACACTGTGTGTAAATATTGGGGTTCGTACACGGCTCACACTGTGTGTAAATATTGGGGTTCGTACACGGCTCACAATGTGTGTAAATATTGGGGTTCGTACACGGCTCACACTGTGTGTAAATATTGGGCTGCATACACTTCTCATTCTGTGTGTAAATATTGGGGTCCGTACACGGCTCACAATGTGTGTAAATATTGGGGTTCGTACACAGCTCACGCTGTGTGCAAATATTGGGGTTTGTACACAGCTCGCACTGTGTGTAAATATTGGGGTTCGTAAATGGCTTACACTGTGCGTAAATATTGGGGCTCATACACTGCTCACACTGTGTGTAAATATTGGGGCTCATACACTGCTCACACTGTGTGTAAATATTGGGGTTCGTACGCGGCTCACACTGTGTGTAAACAATGGAGCTCATACACTGCTCACACTGTGTGTATATATTGGGGTTCGTACACGGCCCACACTGTGTGTAAATATTGGGGTTCGTACATGGCTCACACGGTGTGTAAATATTGGGGTTCGTACACGGCTCACAATGTGTGTAAATATTGGGGTTCCCACACGGCTCACACAGTGTGTCAATATTGGGGTCCGTACACGGCTCACACTGTGTGTAAATATTGGGATGCGTATACGGCTCACACTGTGTGTAAATATTGGGGCTCATACACTGCTCACACTGTGTGTAAATATTGGGATTCGTACGCGGCTCACACTGTGTGTAAATATTGGAGCTCATACACTGCTCACACTGTGTGTATATATTGGGGTTCGTACACGGCTCACACTGTGTGTAAATATTGGGGTTCGTACATGGCTCACACGGTGTGTAAATATTGGGGTTCGTACACGGCTCACAATGTGTGTAAATATTGGGGTTCCCACACGGCTCACACAGTGTGTAAATATTGGGGTGTGTACACGGCTCACACTGTGTGTGAATATTGGGGTTCGTACACGGCTCACATTGTGTGTAAATATTGGGGCTCATACGCGGCTCACAATGTGTGTAAATATTGAAGTTCATACACGGCTCACGCTGTGTGTAAATATTGGGGTGCATACACTTCTCCCACTGTGTGTAAATATTGGGGTTTGTACACGGCTCAGACTGTGTGTAAATATTGGGGTTCGTGCACAGCATCGCTGTGTGTAAATATTGGGGTTCGTACACGGCTCACACTGTATGTAAATATTGGGGCTCGTACACGGCTCACAATGTGTGTAAATATTGGGGTTCACACACGGCTCACACTGTGTGTAAATATTGGGGCTCATACACTGCTCACACTGTGTGTAAATATTGGGGTTTGTACACAGCTCACACTGTGTGTAAATATTGGGGTTCGTACACGGCTCACACTGTGTGTAAATATTAGGGTACATACACTGCTCACACTGTGTGTAAATATTGGGGTTCGTACACGGCTCACACTGTGTGTAAACATTGGGGTTCGTACACTGCTCACGCTGTGTGTAAATATTGGGGTTTGTACACAGCTCACGCTGTGTGTAAATAATGGGGCTCATATACTGCTCACACTGTGTGTAAATATTGGGGTTCGTACACGGCTCACACTGTGTGTAAATATTGGGGTTCGTACACGGCTCACAATGTGTGTAAATATTGGGGTTCGTACACGGTTCACACTGTGTGTAAATATTGGGCTGCATACACTTCTCATTCTGTGTGTAAATATTGGGGTCCGTACACGGCTCACAATGTGTGTAAATATTGGGGTTCGTACACAGCTCACGCTGTGTGCAAATATTGGGGTTTGTACACAGCTCGCACTGTGTGTAAATATTGGGGTTCGTAAATGGCTTACACTGTGCATAAATATTGGGGCTCATACACTGCTCACACTGTGTGTAAATATTGGGGCTCATACACTGCTCACACTGTGTGTAAATATTGGGGTTCGTACGCGGCTCACACTGTGTGTAAACAATGGAGCTCATACACTGCTCACACTGTGTGTATATATTGGGGTTCGTACACGGCCCACACTGTGTGTAAATATTGGGGTTCGTACATGGCTCACACGGTGTGTAAATATTGGGGTTCGTACACGGCTCACAATGTGTGTAAATATTGGGGTTCCCACACGGCTCACACAGTGTGTCAATATTGGGGTCCGTACACGGCTCACACTGTGTGTAAATATTGGGATGCGTATACGGCTCACACTGTGTGTAAATATTGGGGCTCATACACTGCTCACACTGTGTGTAAATATTGGGATTCGTACGCGGCTCACACTGTGTGTAAATATTGGAGCTCATACACTGCTCACACTGTGTGTATATATTGGGGTTCGTACACGGCTCACACTGTGTGTAAATATTGGGGTTCGTACATGGCTCACACGGTGTGTAAATATTGGGGTTCGTACACGGCTCACAATGTGTGTAAATATTGGGGTTCCCACACGGCTCACACAGTGTGTAAATATTGGGGTGTGTACACGGCTCACACTGTGTGTGAATATTGGGGTTCGTACACGGCTCACATTGTGTGTAAATATTGGGGCTCATACGCGGCTCACAATGTGTGTAAATATTGAAGTTCATACACGGCTCACGCTGTGTGTAAATATTGGGGTGCATACACTTCTCCCACTGTGTGTAAATATTGGGGTTTGTACACGGCTCAGACTGTGTGTAAATATTGGGGTTCGTGCACAGCATCGCTGTGTGTAAATATTGGGGTTCGTACACGGCTCACACTGTATGTAAATATTGGGGCTCGTACACGGCTCACAATGTGTGTAAATATTGGGGTTCACACACGGCTCACACTGTGTGTAAATATTGGGGCTCATACACTGCTCACACTGTGTGTAAATATTGGGGTTTGTACACAGCTCACACTGTGTGTAAATATTGGGGTTCGTACACGGCTCACACTGTGTGTAAATATTAGGGTACATACACTGCTCACACTGTGTGTAAATATTGGGGTTCGTACACGGCTCACACTGTGTGTAAACATTGGGGTTCGTACACTGCTCACGCTGTGTGTAAATATTGGGGTTTGTACACAGCTCACGCTGTGTGTAAATAATGGGGCTCATATACTGCTCACACTGTGTGTAAATATTGGGGTTCGTACACGGCTCACACTGTGTGTAAATATTGGGGTTCGTACACGGCTCACAATGTGTGTAAATATTGGGGTTCGTACACGGTTCACACTGTGTGTAAATATTGGGCTGCATACACTTCTCATTCTGTGTGTAAATATTGGGGTCCGTACACGGCTCACAATGTGTGTAAATATTGGGGTTCGTACACAGCTCACGCTGTGTGCAAATATTGGGGTTTGTACACAGCTCGCACTGTGTGTAAATATTGGGGTTCGTAAATGGCTTACACTGTGCGTAAATATTGGGGCTCATACACTGCTCACACTGTGTGTAAATATTGGGGCTCATACACTGCTCACACTGTGTGTAAATATTGGGGTTCGTACGCGGCTCACACTGTGTGTAAACAATGGAGCTCATACACTGCTCACACTGTGTGTATATATTGGGGTTCGTACACGGCCCACACTGTGTGTAAATATTGGGGTTCGTACATGGCTCACACGGTGTGTAAATATTGGGGTTCGTACACGGCTCACAATGTGTGTAAATATTGGGGTTCCCACACGGCTCACACAGTGTGTCAATATTGGGGTCCGTACACGGCTCACACTGTGTGTAAATATTGGGGCTCATACACTGCTCACACTGTGTGTAAATATTGGGATTCGTACGCGGCTCACACTGTGTGTAAATATTGGAGCTCATACACTGCTCACACTGTGTGTATATATTGGGGTTCGTACACGGCTCACACTGTGTGTAAATATTGGGGTTCGTACATGGCTCACACGGTGTGTAAATATTGGGGTTCGTACACGGCTCACAATGTGTGTAAATATTGGGGTTCCCACACGGCTCACACAGTGTGTAAATATTGGGGTGTGTACACGGCTCACACTGTGTGTGAATATTGGGGTTCGTACACGGCTCACATTGTGTGTAAATATTGGGGCTCATACGCGGCTCACAATGTGTGTAAATATTGAAGTTCATACACGGCTCACGCTGTGTGTAAATATTGGGGTGCATACACTTCTCCCACTGTGTGTAAATATTGGGGTTTGTACACGGCTCAGACTGTGTGTAAATATTGGGGTTCGTGCACAGCATCGCTGTGTGTAAATATTGGGGTTCGTACACGGCTCACACTGTATGTAAATATTGGGGCTCGTACACGGCTCACAATGTGTGTAAATATTGGGGTTCACACACGGCTCACACTGTGTGTAAATATTGGGGCTCATACACTGCTCACACTGTGTGTAAATATTGGGGTTCGTACACAGCTCACACTGTGTGTAAATATTGGGGTTCGTACACGGCTCACACTGTGTGTAAATATTAGGGTACATACACTGCTCACACTGTGTGTAAATATTGGGGTTCGTACACGGCTCACACTGTGTGTAAACATTGGGGTTCGTACACTGCTCACGCTGTGTGTAAATATTGGGGTTTGTACACAGCTCACGCTGTGTGTAAATAATGGGGCTCATATACTGCTCACACTGTGTGTAAATATTGGGGTTCGTACACGGCTCACACTGTGTGTAAATATTGGGGTTCGTACACGGCTCACAATGTGTGTAAATATTGGGGTTCATACACGGTTCACACTGTGTGTAAATATTGGGCTGCATACACTTCTCATTCTGTGTGTAAATATTGGGGTCCGTACACGGCTCACAATGTGTGTAAATATTGGGGTTCGTACACAGCTCACGCTGTGTGCAAATATTGGGGTTTGTACACAGCTCGCACTGTGTGTAAATATTGGGGTTCGTAAATGGCTTACACTGTGCGTAAATATTGGGGCTCATACACTGCTCACACTGTGTGTAAATATTGGGGCTCATACACTGCTCACACTGTGTGTAAATATTGGGGTTCGTACGCGGCTCACACTGTGTGTAAACAATGGAGCTCATACACTGCTCACACTGTGTGTATATATTGGGGTTCGTACACGGCCCACACTGTGTGTAAATATTGGGGTTCGTACATGGCTCACACGGTGTGTAAATATTGGGGTTCGTACACGGCTCACACAGTGTGTAAATATTGGGGTGTGTACACGGCTCACACTGTGTGTGAATATTGGGGTTCGTACACGGCTCACATTGTGTGTAAATATTGGGGCTCATACGCGGCTCACAATGTGTGTAAATATTGAAGTTCATACACGGCTCACGCTGTGTGTAAATATTGGGGTGCATACACTTCTCCCACTGTGTGTAAATATTGGGGTTTGTACACGGCTCAGACTGTGTGTAAATATTGGGGTTCGTGCACAGCATCGCTGTGTGTAAATATTGGGGTTCGTACACGGCTCACACTGTATGTAAATATTGGGGCTCGTACACGGCTCACAATGTGTGTAAATATTGGGGTTCACACACGGCTCACACTGTGTGTAAATATTGGGGCTCATACACTGCTCACACTGTGTGTAAATATTGGGGTTCGTACACAGCTCACACTGTGTGTAAATATTGGGGTTCGTACACGGCTCACACTGTGTGTAAATATTAGGGTACATACACTGCTCACACTGTGTGTAAATATTGGGGTTCGTACACGGCTCACACTGTGTGTAAACATTGGGGTTCGTACACTGCTCACGCTGTGTGTAAATATTGGGGTTTGTACACAGCTCACACTGTGTGTAAATAATGGGGCTCATATACTGCTCACACTGTGTGTAAATATTGGGGTTCGTACACGGCTCACACTATGTGTAAATATTGTGGCTCGTACACTGCTCACACTGTGTGTAAACATTGGGGTTCGTACATGGCTCACACTGTGTGTAAATATTGGGGTTCGTACACGGCTCACAGTGTGTGTAAATATTGTGGTTCGCACACGGCTCACACGGTGTGTAAATATTGGGGCTCATACACGGCTCACACTGTGTGTAATTATTGGGGTTCGCACACGGCTCACATTATTTGTAAATATTGGGGTTCGTACACGGCTCACACTGTGTGTAAATATTGGGGCTCATACACGGCTCACACTGTGTGTAAATATTGGGGTTCGTACACGGTTCACACTGTGTGTAAATATTGGGGCTCATACACGGCTCACACTGTGTGTAAATATTGGGGTTCGCACACGGCTCACATTGTGTGTAAATATTGGGGTTCGTACACGGCTCACACTGTGTGTAAATATTGGGTTTGTACATGGCCCACACTGTGTGTAAATATTGGGGTTCGCACACGGCTCACACTGTGTGTAAGTATTGGATTTCGTACACTGCCCACTCGGTGTTTAAATATTGGGGTGCATACACGGCTCACACTGTGTGTAAATATTGGGTTTGTACATGGCCCACACTGTGTGTAAATATTGGGGTTCGCACACGGCTCACACTGTGTGTAAGTATTGGATTTCGTACACTGCCCACTCGGTGTTTAAATATTGGGGTGCATACACGGCTCACACTGTGTGTAAATATTGGGGTTCATACACTGCTCACACTGTGTGTACATATTGGGGTTCATACACGGCTCACACTGTGTGTAAATATCGGGGTTCTTTCATGGCTCACACTGTGTGTAAATATTGGGGTTCGTACACTGCTCACGCGGTGTGTAAAAAATGGGGTTTGTACATGGCTCACATTGTGTGTAAATATTGGGGTTTGCACGCGGCTCACGCAGTGTGTAAATATTGGGGTTCTTACACTGCGCACACTGTGTGTAAATATTGGGGTTCGTACACGGCTCGCACTGTGTGTAAATATTGGGGTTCGCACACGGCTCACACGGTGTGTAAATATTGGGGTGCGTACACGGCTCACACTGTGTGTAAATATTGGGGCTCATACACGGCTCACACTGTGTAATTATTGGGGTTCGCACACGGCTCACATTATGTGTAAATATTGGGGTTCGTACACGGCTCACATTGTGTGTAAATATTGGGGTGCATACACGGCTCACACTGTGTGTAAATATTGGGGTTCATACACTGCTCACACTGTGTGTACATATTGGGGTTCATACACGGCTCACACTGTGTGTAAATATTGGGGTTCTTACATGGCTCACACTGTGTGTAAATATTGGGGTTCGTACACGGCTCACGCTGTGTGTAAAAAATGGGGTTTGTACATGGCTCACATTGTGTGTAAATATTGGGGTTTGCACGCGGCTCACGCAGTGTGTAAATATTGGGGTTCTTACACTGCGCACACTGTGTGTAAATATTGGGGTTCGTACACGGCTCGCACTGTGTGTAAATATTGGGGTTCGCACACGACTCACAATGTGTGTAAATATTGGGGTTCTTACACGACTCAAACTGTGTGTAAATATTGGGGTTCATACACTGCTCACAATGTGTGTAAAT
Source organism: Pristiophorus japonicus (assembly GCF_044704955.1). NCBI lineage: Eukaryota > Metazoa > Chordata > Chondrichthyes > Pristiophoridae > Pristiophorus > Pristiophorus japonicus. Next base: position 55,697,220 of record NC_091994.1, on the reverse strand, counting down.
ATTGGGGTTGGTACACGGCTCACACTGTGTGTAAATATCGGGGCTCAAAAACTGCTCACACTGTGTGTAAATATTGGGGTTCGTATATGGCTCACACTGTGTGTAAATATTGGGGCTCATACACTGCTCACACTGTGTAAATATTGGGGTTTGTGCATGGCTCACACTGTGTGTAAATATTGGGGTTCGTACATGGCGCACACTGTGTGTAAATATTGGGGTTCGTACACGGCTCACGTGGTGTGTAAATATTGGGGTTCGCACACGGCTCGCACTGTGTAAATATTGGGGTTCGTACACGGCTTGCACTGTGTGTAAATATTGGGGTTTGCACACGGCTCACGCAGTGTGTAAATATTGGGGTTCGTACACGGCTCACGTTGTGTGTAAATATTGGGGTTCGTACACGGCTCACGTTGTGTGTAAATATTGGGGTTCGTACACAGCTCACACTGTGTAAATAATGGGGCTCGTACACTGCTCACACTGTGGTGTAAACATTGGGGTTCGTACACGGCTCACATTGTGTGTAAATATTGGGGTTCGTACACGGCTCACACGATGTGTAATTATTGGGGTTCATACACGGCTCACACTGTGTGTAAATATTGGGGTTCGTACACGGCTCACACTGTGTGTAAATAGTGGGGTCCGTACACTGTCCACACTGTGTGTAAAGATTGGGGTTCATACACGGCTCACACTGTGTGTAAATATTGGGGTTCATACACGGCTCACACTGTGTGTAAATATTGGGGTTTGTACACGGCTCACATTGTGTGTAAATGTTGGGGTTCGTACACGGCTCACGCTGTGTGTAAATATTGGGGTTTGTACACGGCTCACATTGTGTGTCAATATTGGGGTTCGTACACGGCTAACACTGTGTGTAAATATTGGGGTTCGTACACGGCTCACATTGTGTGTAAATATTGGGGATCGTACATGGCTCACACTGTGTGTAAATATTTGGGTGCATACACTTCTCACACTGTGTGTAAATATTGGGGTTTGTACACGACCCACACTGTGTGTAAATATTGGGGTTCGTACACGCCACACACTGTGTGTAAATATTGGGGATCGTACACTGCCCACACTGTGTGTAAAGATTGGGGTTCATACACGGCTCACACTGTGTGTAAATATTGGGGTTCATACACGGCTCACACTGTGTGTAAATATTGGGGTTTGTACACATCCCACACTGTGTGTAAATATTGGGGTTCGTACACGGCACACACTGTGTGTAAATATTGGGGATCGTACACTGCCCACACTGTGTGTAAAGATTGGGGTTCATACACGGCTCACACTGTGTGTAAATATTGGGGTTCATACACGGCTCACACTGTGTGTAAATATTGGGGTTCGTACACTGCTCACACTGTGTTTAAATATTGGGGTTCGTACACAGCTCACACTGTGTGTAAATATTGGGGCTCATACACGGCTCACACTGTGTGTAAATATTGGGGTTCGTACACGGTTCCCACTGTGTGTAAATATTGGGGCTCGTACACTGCTCACACTGTGTGTAAATATTGGGGTTCGTACACGGCTCACACTGTGTGTAAATATTGGGGTTCGTACACGGCTCACACTGTGTGTAAATATTGGGGTTCGTACACAGCTCACACTGTGTGTAAATATTGGGCTGCATACACTTCTCATTCTGTGTGTAAATATTGGGGTGCGTACACGGCTCACACTGTGTGTAAATATTGGGGTTCGTACACAGCTCACGCTGTGTGCAAATATTGGGGTTTGTACACAGCTCGCACTGTGTGTAAATATTGGGTTTCGTAAACGGCTCACACTGTGCGTAAATATTGGGGCTCATACACTGCTCACACTGTGTGTAAATATTGGGGTTCATACACTGCTCACACTGTGTGTATATATTGGGGTTTGTACACGGCTCACACTGTGTGTAAATATTGGGGTTCGTACATGGCACACACGGTGTGAAAATATTGGGGTTCGTACACGGCTCACTGTGTGTAAATATTGGGGTTCGCACACGGCTCACACAGTGTGTAAATATTGGGGTTTGTACACGGCTCACACTCTGTGTAAATATTGGGGTTCGTACACGGCTCACGCTGTGTGTAAAAAATGGGGTTTGTACATGGCTCACATTGTGTGTAAATATTGGGGTTTGCACGCGGCTCACGCAGTGTGTAAATATTGGGGTTCTTACACTGCGCACACTGTGTGTAAATATTGGGGTTCGTACACGGCTCGCACTGTGTGTAAATATTGGGGTTCGCACACGACTCACAATGTGTGTAAATATTGGGGTTCTTACACGACTCAAACTGTGTGTAAATATTGGGGTTCATACACTGCTCACAATGTGTGTAAATATTGGGGTTGGTACACGGCTCACACTGTGTGTAAATATCGGGGCTCAAAAACTGCTCACACTGTGTGTAAATATTGGGGTTCGTATATGGCTCACACTGTGTGTAAATATTGGGGCTCATACACTGCTCACACTGTGTAAATATTGGGGTTTGTGCATGGCTCACACTGTGTGTAAATATTGGGGTTCGTACATGGCGCACACTGTGTGTAAATATTGGGGTTCGTACACGGCTCACGCGGTGTGTAAATATTGGGGTTCGCACACGACTCGCACTGTGTAAATATTGGGGTTCGTACACAGCTTGCACTGTGTGTAAATATTGGGGTTCGCACACGGCTCACGCAGTGTGTAAATATTGGGGTTCGTACACGGCTCACGTTGTGTGTAAATATTGGGGTTCGTACACAGCTCACGTTGTGTGTAAATATTGGGGTTCGTACACAGCTCACACTGTGTAAATAATGGGGCTCGTACACTGCTCACACTGTGGTGTAAACATTGGGGTTTGTACACGGCTCACATTGTGTGTAAATATTGGGGTTCGTACACGGCTCACACTGTGTGTAAATATTGGGTTTCATACATGGCTCACACTGTGTGTAAATATTGGGCTGCATACACTTCTCATTCTGTGTGTAAATATTGGGGTCCGTACACGGCTCACACTGTGTGTAAATATTGGGGTTCGTACACGGCTCACACTGTGTGTAAATATTGGGGTGCATACACTTCTCACACTGTGTGTAAATATTGGGGTTTGTACACGGCCCACACTGTGTGTAAATATTGGGGTTCGTACACGCCACACACTGTGTGTAAATATTGGGGATCGTACACTGCCCACACTGTGTGTAAAGATTGGGGTTCATACACGGCTCACACTGTGTGTAAATATTGGGGTTCATACACGGCTCACACTGTGTGTAAATATTGGGGTTTGTACACATCCCACACTGTGTGTAAATATTGGGGTTCGTACACGGCACACACTGTGTGTAAATATTGGGGATCGTACACTGCCCACACTGTGTGTAAAGATTGGGGTTCACACACGGCTCACACTGTGTGTAAATATTGGGGCTCATACACTGCTCACACTGTGTGTAAATATTGGGGTTCGTACACAGCTCACACTGTGTGTAAATATTGGGGTTCGTACACGGCTCACACTGTGTGTAAATATTAGGGTACATACACTGCTCACACTGTGTGTAAATATTGGGGTTCGTACACGGCTCACACTGTGTGTAAACATTGGGGTTCGTACACTGCTCACGCTGTGTGTAAATATTGGGGTTTGTACACAGCTCACGCTGTGTGTAAATAATGGGGCTCATATACTGCTCACACTGTGTGTAAATATTGGGGTTCGTACACGGCTCACACTGTGTGTAAATATTGGGGTTCGTACACTGCTCACGCTGTGTGTAAATATTGGGGTTTGTACACAGCTCACGCTGTGTGTAAATAATGGGGCTCATATACTGCTCACACTGTGTGTAAATATTGGGGTTCGTACACGGCTCACACTGTGTGTAAATATTGGGGTTCGTACACGGCTCACAATGTGTGTAAATATTGGGGTTCATACACGGTTCACACTGTGTGTAAATATTGGGCTGCATACACTTCTCATTCTGTGTGTAAATATTGGGGTCCGTACACGGCTCACAATGTGTGTAAATATTGGGGTTCGTACACAGCTCACGCTGTGTGCAAATATTGGGGTTTGTACACAGCTCGCACTGTGTGTAAATATTGGGGTTCGTAAATGGCTTACACTGTGCGTAAATATTGGGGCTCATACACTGCTCACACTGTGTGTAAATATTGGGGCTCATACACTGCTCACACTGTGTGTAAATATTGGGGTTCGTACGCGGCTCACACTGTGTGTAAACAATGGAGCTCATACACTGCTCACACTGTGTGTATATATTGGGGTTCGTACACGGCCCACACTGTGTGTAAATATTGGGGTTCGTACATGGCTCACACGGTGTGTAAATATTGGGGTTCGTACACGGCTCACACAGTGTGTAAATATTGGGGTGTGTACACGGCTCACACTGTGTGTGAATATTGGGGTTCGTACACGGCTCACATTGTGTGTAAATATTGGGGCTCATACGCGGCTCACAATGTGTGTAAATATTGAAGTTCATACACGGCTCACGCTGTGTGTAAATATTGGGGTGCATACACTTCTCCCACTGTGTGTAAATATTGGGGTTTGTACACGGCTCAGACTGTGTGTAAATATTGGGGTTCGTGCACAGCATCGCTGTGTGTAAATATTGGGGTTCGTACACGGCTCACACTGTATGTAAATATTGGGGCTCGTACACGGCTCACAATGTGTGTAAATATTGGGGTTCACACACGGCTCACACTGTGTGTAAATATTGGGGCTCATACACTGCTCACACTGTGTGTAAATATTGGGGTTCGTACACAGCTCACACTGTGTGTAAATATTGGGGTTCGTACACGGCTCACACTGTGTGTAAATATTAGGGTACATACACTGCTCACACTGTGTGTAAATATTGGGGTTCGTACACGGCTCACACTGTGTGTAAACATTGGGGTTCGTACACTGCTCACGCTGTGTGTAAATATTGGGGTTTGTACACAGCTCACACTGTGTGTAAATAATGGGGCTCATATACTGCTCACACTGTGTGTAAATATTGGGGTTCGTACACGGCTCACACTATGTGTAAATATTGTGGCTCGTACACTGCTCACACTGTGTGTAAACATTGGGGTTCGTACATGGCTCACACTGTGTGTAAATATTGGGGTTCGTACACGGCTCACAGTGTGTGTAAATATTGTGGTTCGCACACGGCTCACACGGTGTGTAAATATTGGGGCTCATACACGGCTCACACTGTGTGTAATTATTGGGGTTCGCACACGGCTCACATTATTTGTAAATATTGGGGTTCGTACACGGCTCACACTGTGTGTAAATATTGGGGCTCATACACGGCTCACACTGTGTGTAAATATTGGGGTTCGTACACGGTTCACACTGTGTGTAAATATTGGGGCTCATACACGGCTCACACTGTGTGTAAATATTGGGGTTCGCACACGGCTCACATTGTGTGTAAATATTGGGGTTCGTACACGGCTCACACTGTGTGTAAATATTGGGGCTCGTACACGGCTCACACTGTGTGTAAATATTGGGGTTCGTACACGGCTCACACTGTGTGTAAATATTGGGGCTCATACACGGCTCACACTGTGTGTAAATATTGGGGTTCGCACACGGCTCACATTGTGTGTAAATATTGGGTTTGTACATGGCCCACACTGTGTGTAAATATTGGGGTTCGCACACGGCTCACACTGTGTGTAAGTATTGGATTTCGTACACTGCCCACTCGGTGTTTAAATATTGGGGTGCATACACGGCTCACACTGTGTGTAAATATTGGGGTTCATACACTGCTCACACTGTGTGTACATATTGGGGTTCATACACGGCTCACACTGTGTGTAAATATCGGGGTTCTTTCATGGCTCACACTGTGTGTAAATATTGGGGTTCGTACACTGCTCACGCGGTGTGTAAAAAATGGGGTTTGTACACAGCTCACACTGTGTGTAAATATTGGGGCTCATACACGGCTCACACTGTGTGTAAATATTGGGGTTCGTACACGGTTCCCACTGTGTGTAAATATTGGGGCTCGTACACTGCTCACACTGTGTGTAAATATTGGGGTTCGTACACGGCTCACACTGTGTGTAAATATTGGGGTTCGTACACGGCTCACACTGTGTGTAAATATTGGGGTTCGTACACAGCTCACACTGTGTGTAAATATTGGGCTGCATACACTTCTCATTCTGTGTGTAAATATTGGGGTGCGTACACGGCTCACACTGTGTGTAAATATTGGGGTTCGTACACAGCTCACGCTGTGTGCAAATATTGGGGTTTGTACACAGCTCGCACTGTGTGTAAATATTGGGTTTCGTAAACGGCTCACACTGTGCGTAAATATTGGGGCTCATACACTGCTCACACTGTGTGTAAATATTGGGGTTCATACACTGCTCACACTGTGTGTATATATTGGGGTTTGTACACGGCTCACACTGTGTGTAAATATTGGGGTTCGTACATGGCACACACGGTGTGAAAATATTGGGGTTCGTACACGGCTCACTGTGTGTAAATATTGGGGTTCGCACACGGCTCACACAGTGTGTAAATATTGGGGTTTGTACACGGCTCACACTCTGTGTAAATATTGGGGTTCGTACACGGCTCACGCTGTGTGTAAAAAATGGGGTTTGTACATGGCTCACATTGTGTGTAAATATTGGGGTTTGCACGCGGCTCACGCAGTGTGTAAATATTGGGGTTCTTACACTGCGCACACTGTGTGTAAATATTGGGGTTCGTACACGGCTCGCACTGTGTGTAAATATTGGGGTTCGCACACGACTCACAATGTGTGTAAATATTGGGGTTCTTACACGACTCAAACTGTGTGTAAATATTGGGGTTCATACACTGCTCACAATGTGTGTAAATATTGGGGTTGGTACACGGCTCACACTGTGTGTAAATATCGGGGCTCAAAAACTGCTCACACTGTGTGTAAATATTGGGGTTCGTATATGGCTCACACTGTGTGTAAATATTGGGGCTCATACACTGCTCACACTGTGTAAATATTGGGGTTTGTGCATGGCTCACACTGTGTGTAAATATTGGGGTTCGTACATGGCGCACACTGTGTGTAAATATTGGGGTTCGTACACGGCTCACGCGGTGTGTAAATATTGGGGTTCGCACACGGCTCGCACTGTGTAAATATTGGGGTTCGTACACAGCTTGCACTGTGTGTAAATATTGGGGTTCGCACACGGCTCACGCAGTGTGTAAATATTGGGGTTCGTACACGGCTCACGTTGTGTGTAAATATTGGGGTTCGTACACAGCTCACGTTGTGTGTAAATATTGGGGTTCGTACACAGCTCACACTGTGTAAATAATGGGGCTCGTACACTGCTCACACTGTGGTGTAAACATTGGGGTTCGTACACGGCTCACATTGTGTGTAAATATTGGGGTTCGTACACGGCTCACACTGTGTGTAAATATTGGGGTTCATACATGGCTCACACTGTGTGTAAATATTGGGCTGCATACACTTCTCATTCTGTGTGTAAATATTGGGGTCCGTACACGGCTCACACTGTGTGTAAATATTGGGGTTCGTACACGGCTCACACTGTGTGTAAATATTGGGGTGCATACACTTCTCACACTGTGTGTAAATATTGGGGTTTGTACACGGCCCACACTGTGTGTAAATATTGGGGTTCGTACACGCCACACACTGTGTGTAAATATTGGGGATCGTACACTGCCCACACTGTGTGTAAAGATTGGGGTTCATACACGGCTCACACTGTGTGTAAATATTGGGGTTCATACACGGCTCACACTGTGTGTAAATATTGGGGTTTGTACACATCCCACACTGTGTGTAAATATTGGGGTTCGTACACGGCACACACTGTGTGTAAATATTGGGGATCGTACACTGCCCACACTGTGTGTAAAGATTGGGGTTCACACACGGCTCACACTGTGTGTAAATATTGGGGCTCATACACTGCTCACACTGTGTGTAAATATTGGGGTTCGTACACAGCTCACACTGTGTGTAAATATTGGGGTTCGTACACGGCTCACACTGTGTGTAAATATTAGGGTACATACACTGCTCACACTGTGTGTAAATATTGGGGTTCGTACACGGCTCACACTGTGTGTAAACATTGGGGTTCGTACACTGCTCACGCTGTGTGTAAATATTGGGGTTTGTACACAGCTCACGCTGTGTGTAAATAATGGGGCTCATATACTGCTCACACTGTGTGTAAATATTGGGGTTCGTACACGGCTCACACTGTGTGTAAATATTGGGGTTCGTACACGGCTCACAATGTGTGTAAATATTGGGGTTCATACACGGTTCACACTGTGTGTAAATATTGGGCTGCATACACTTCTCATTCTGTGTGTAAATATTGGGGTCCGTACACGGCTCACAATGTGTGTAAATATTGGGGTTCGTACACAGCTCACGCTGTGTGCAAATATTGGGGTTTGTACACAGCTCGCACTGTGTGTAAATATTGGGGTTCGTAAATGGCTTACACTGTGCGTAAATATTGGGGCTCATACACTGCTCACACTGTGTGTAAATATTGGGGCTCATACACTGCTCACACTGTGTGTAAATATTGGGGTTCGTACGCGGCTCACACTGTGTGTAAACAATGGAGCTCATACACTGCTCACACTGTGTGTATATATTGGGGTTCGTACACGGCCCACACTGTGTGTAAATATTGGGGTTCGTACATGGCTCACACGGTGTGTAAATATTGGGGTTCGTACACGGCTCACACAGTGTGTAAATATTGGGGTGTGTACACGGCTCACACTGTGTGTGAATATTGGGGTTCGTACACGGCTCACATTGTGTGTAAATATTGGGGCTCATACGCGGCTCACAATGTGTGTAAATATTGAAGTTCATACACGGCTCACGCTGTGTGTAAATATTGGGGTGCATACACTTCTCCCACTGTGTGTAAATATTGGGGTTTGTACACGGCTCAGACTGTGTGTAAATATTGGGGTTCGTGCACAGCATCGCTGTGTGTAAATATTGGGGTTCGTACACGGCTCACACTGTATGTAAATATTGGGGCTCGTACACGGCTCACAATGTGTGTAAATATTGGGGTTCACACACGGCTCACACTGTGTGTAAATATTGGGGCTCATACACTGCTCACACTGTGTGTAAATATTGGGGTTCGTACACAGCTCACACTGTGTGTAAATATTGGGGTTCGTACACGGCTCACACTGTGTGTAAATATTAGGGTACATACACTGCTCACACTGTGTGTAAATATTGGGGCTCATATACTGCTCACACTGTGTGTAAATATTGGGGTTCGTACACGGCTCACACTATGTGTAAATATTGTGGCTCGTACACTGCTCACACTGTGTGTAAACATTGGGGTTCGTACATGGCTCACACTGTGTGTAAATATTGGGGTTCGTACACGGCTCACAGTGTGTGTAAATATTGTGGTTCGCACACGGCTCACACGGTGTGTAAATATTGGGGCTCATACACGGCTCACACTGTGTGTAATTATTGGGGTTCGCACACGGCTCACATTATTTGTAAATATTGGGGTTCGTACACGGCTCACACTGTGTGTAAATATTGGGGCTCATACACGGCTCACACTGTGTGTAAATATTGGGGTTCGTACACGGTTCACACTGTGTGTAAATATTGGGGCTCATACACGGCTCACACTGTGTGTAAATATTGGGGTTCGCACACGGCTCACATTGTGTGTAAATATTGGGGTTCGTACACGGCTCACACTGTGTGTAAATATTGGGGCTCGTACACGGCTCACACTGTGTGTAAATATTGGGGTTCGTACACGGCTCACACTGTGTGTAAATATTGGGGCTCATACACGGCTCACACTGTGTGTAAATATTGGGGTTCGCACACGGCTCACATTGTGTGTAAATATTGGGTTTGTACATGGCCCACACTGTGTGTAAATATTGGGGTTCGCACACGGCTCACACTGTGTGTAAGTATTGGATTTCGTACACTGCCCACTCGGTGTTTAAATATTGGGGTGCATACACGGCTCACACTGTGTGTAAATATTGGGGTTCATACACTGCTCACACTGTGTGTACATATTGGGGTTCATACACGGCTCACACTGTGTGTAAATATCGGGGTTCTTTCATGGCTCACACTGTGTGTAAATATTGGGGTTCGTACACTGCTCACGCGGTGTGTAAAAAATGGGGTTTGTACATGGCTCACATTGTGTGTAAATATTGGGGTTTGCACGCGGCTCACGCAGTGTGTAAATATTGGGGTTCTTACACTGCGCACACTGTGTGTAAATATTGGGGTTCGTACACGGCTCGCACTGTGTGTAAATATTGGGGTTCGCACACGGCTCACACGGTGTGTAAATATTGGGGTGCGTACACGGCTCACACTGTGTGTAAATATTGGGGCTCATACACGGCTCACACTGTGTAATTATTGGGGTTCGCACACGGCTCACATTATGTGTAAATATTGGGGTTCGTACACGGCTCACATTGTGTGTAAATATTGGGGTGCATACACGGCTCACACTGTGTGTAAATATTGGGGTTCATACACTGCTCACACTGTGTGTACATATTGGGGTTCATACACGGCTCACACTGTGTGTAAATATTGGGGTTCTTACATGGCTCACACTGTGTGTAAATATTGGGGTTCGTACACGGCTCACGCTGTGTGTAAAAAATGGGGTTTGTACATGGCTCACATTGTGTGTAAATATTGGGGTTTGCACGCGGCTCACGCAGTGTGTAAATATTGGGGTTCTTACACTGCGCACACTGTGTGTAAATATTGGGGTTCGTACACGGCTCGCACTGTGTGTAAATATTGGGGTTCGCACACGACTCACAATGTGTGTAAATATTGGGGTTCTTACACGACTCAAACTGTGTGTAAATATTGGGGTTCATACACTGCTCACAATGTGTGTAAATATTGGGGTTGGTACACGGCTCACACTGTGTGTAAATATCGGGGCTCAAAAACTGCTCACACTGTGTGTAAATATTGGGGTTCGTATATGGCTCACACTGTGTGTAAATATTGGGGCTCATACACTGCTCACACTGTGTAAATATTGGGGTTTGTGCATGGCTCACACTGTGTGTAAATATTGGGGTTCGTACATGGCGCACACTGTGTGTAAATATTGGGGTTCGTACACGGCTCACGTGGTGTGTAAATATTGGGGTTCGCACACGGCTCGCACTGTGTAAATATTGGGGTTCGTACACGGCTTGCACTGTGTGTAAATATTGGGGTTTGCACACGGCTCACGCAGTGTGTAAATATTGGGGTTCGTACACGGCTCACGTTGTGTGTAAATATTGGGGTTCGTACACGGCTCACGTTGTGTGTAAATATTGGGGTTCGTACACAGCTCACACTGTGTAAATAATGGGGCTCGTACACTGCTCACACTGTGGTGTAAACATTGGGGTTCGTACACGGCTCACATTGTGTGTAAATATTGGGGTTCGTACACGGCTCACACGATGTGTAATTATTGGGGTTCATACACGGCTCACACTGTGTGTAAATATTGGGGTTCGTACACGGCTCACACTGTGTGTAAATAGTGGGGTCCGTACACTGTCCACACTGTGTGTAAAGATTGGGGTTCATACACGGCTCACACTGTGTGTAAATATTGGGGTTCATACACGGCTCACACTGTGTGTAAATATTGGGGTTTGTACACGGCTCACATTGTGTGTAAATGTTGGGGTTCGTACACGGCTCACGCTGTGTGTAAATATTGGGGTTTGTACACGGCTCACATTGTGTGTCAATATTGGGGTTCGTACACGGCTAACACTGTGTGTAAATATTGGGGTTCGTACACGGCTCACATTGTGTGTAAATATTGGGGATCGTACATGGCTCACACTGTGTGTAAATATTGGGGTGCATACACTTCTCACACTGTGTGTAAATATTGGGGTTTGTACACGACCCACACTGTGTGTAAATATTGGGGTTCGTACACGCCACACACTGTGTGTAAATATTGGGGATCGTACACTGCCCACACTGTGTGTAAAGATTGGGGTTCATACACGGCTCACACTGTGTGTAAATATTGGGGTTCATACACGGCTCACACTGTGTGTAAATATTGGGGTTTGTACACATCCCACACTGTGTGTAAATATTGGGGTTCGTACACGGCACACACTGTGTGTAAATATTGGGGATCGTACACTGCCCACACTGTGTGTAAAGATTGGGGTTCATACACGGCTCACACTGTGTGTAAATATTGGGGTTCATACACGGCTCACACTGTGTGTAAATATTGGGGTTCGTACACTGCTCACACTGTGTTTAAATATTGGGGTTCGTACACAGCTCACACTGTGTGTAAATATTGGGGCTCATACACGGCTCACACTGTGTGTAAATATTGGGGTTCGTACACGGTTCCCACTGTGTGTAAATATTGGGGCTCGTACACTGCTCACACTGTGTGTAAATATTGGGGTTCGTACACGGCTCACACTGTGTGTAAATATTGGGGTTCGTACACGGCTCACACTGTGTGTAAATATTGGGGTTCGTACACAGCTCACACTGTGTGTAAATATTGGGCTGCATACACTTCTCATTCTGTGTGTAAATATTGGGGTGCGTACACGGCTCACACTGTGTGTAAATATTGGGGTGCGTACACGGCTCACACTGTGTGTAAATATTGGGGTTCGTACACAGCTCACGCTGTGTGCAAATATTGGGGTTTGTACACAGCTCGCACTGTGTGTAAATATTGGGTTTCGTAAACGGCTCACACTGTGCGTAAATATTGGGGCTCATACACTGCTCACACTGTGTGTAAATATTGGGGTTCATACACTGCTCACGCAGTGTGTAAATATTGGGGTTCTTACACTGCGCACACTGTGTGTAAATATTGGGGTTCGTACACGGCTCGCACTGTGTGTAAATATTGGGGTTCGCACACGGCTCACACGGTGTGTAAATATTGGGGTGCGTACACGGCTCACACTGTGTGTAAATATTGGGGCTCATACACGGCTCACACTGTGTAATTATTGGGGTTCGCACACGGCTCACATTATGTGTAAATATTGGGGTTCGTACACGGCTCACATTGTGTGTAAATATTGGGGTGCATACACGGCTCACACTGTGTGTAAATATTGGGGTTCATACACTGCTCACACTGTGTGTACATATTGGGGTTCATACACGGCTCACACTGTGTGTAAATATTGGGGTTCTTACATGGCTCACACTGTGTGTAAATATTGGGGTTCGTACACGGCTCACGCTGTGTGTAAAAAATGGGGTTTGTACATGGCTCACATTGTGTGTAAATATTGGGGTTTGCACGCGGCTCACGCAGTGTGTAAATATTGGGGTTCTTACACTGCGCACACTGTGTGTAAATATTGGGGTTCGTACACGGCTCGCACTGTGTGTAAATATTGGGGTTCGCACACGACTCACAATGTGTGTAAATATTGGGGTTCTTACACGACTCAAACTGTGTGTAAATATTGGGGTTCATACACTGCTCACAATGTGTGTAAATATTGGGGTTGGTACACGGCTCACACTGTGTGTAAATATCGGGGCTCAAAAACTGCTCACACTGTGTGTAAATATTGGGGTTCGTATATGGCTCACACTGTGTGTAAATATTGGGGCTCATACACTGCTCACACTGTGTAAATATTGGGGTTTGTGCATGGCTCACACTGTGTGTAAATATTGGGGTTCGTACATGGCGCACACTGTGTGTAAATATTGGGGTTCGTACACGGCTCACGTGGTGTGTAAATATTGGGGTTCGCACACGGCTCGCACTGTGTAAATATTGGGGTTCGTACACGGCTTGCACTGTGTGTAAATATTGGGGTTTGCACACGGCTCACGCAGTGTGTAAATATTGGGGTTCGTACACGGCTCACGTTGTGTGTAAATATTGGGGTTCGTACACGGCTCACGTTGTGTGTAAATATTGGGGTTCGTACACAGCTCACACTGTGTAAATAATGGGGCTCGTACACTGCTCACACTGTGGTGTAAACATTGGGGTTCGTACACGGCTCACATTGTGTGTAAATATTGGGGTTCGTACACGGCTCACACGATGTGTAATTATTGGGGTTCATACACGGCTCACACTGTGTGTAAATATTGGGGTTCGTACACGGCTCACACTGTGTGTAAATAGTGGGGTCCGTACACTGTCCACACTGTGTGTAAAGATTGGGGTTCATACACGGCTCACACTGTGTGTAAATATTGGGGTTCATACACGGCTCACATTGTGTGTAAATATTGGGGTTTGTACACGGCTCACATTGTGTGTAAATGTTGGGGTTCGTACACGGCTCACGCTGTGTGTAAATATTGGGGTTTGTACACGGCTCACATTGTGTGTCAATATTGGGGTTCGTACACGGCTAACACTGTGTGTAAATATTGGGGTTCGTACACGGCTCACATTGTGTGTAAATATTGGGGATCGTACATGGCTCACACTGTGTGTAAATATTGGGGTGCATACACTTCTCACACTGTGTGTAAATATTGGGGTTTGTACACGACCCACACTGTGTGTAAATATTGGGGTTCGTACACGCCACACACTGTGTGTAAATATTGGGGATCGTACACTGCCCACACTGTGTGTAAAGATTGGGGTTCATACACGGCTCACACTGTGTGTAAATATTGGGGTTCATACACGGCTCACACTGTGTGTAAATATTGGGGTTTGTACACATCCCACACTGTGTGTAAATATTGGGGTTCGTACACGGCACACACTGTGTGTAAATATTGGGGATCGTACACTGCCCACACTGTGTGTAAAGATTGGGGTTCATACACGGCTCACACTGTGTGTAAATATTGGGGTTCATACACGGCTCACACTGTGTGTAAATATTGGGGTTCGTACACTGCTCACACTGTGTTTAAATATTGGGGTTCGTACACAGCTCACACTGTGTGTAAATATTGGGGCTCATACACGGCTCACACTGTGTGTAAATATTGGGGTTCGTACACGGTTCCCACTGTGTGTAAATATTGGGGCTCGTACACTGCTCACACTGTGTGTAAATATTGGGGTTCGTACACGGCTCACACTGTGTGTAAATATTGGGGTTCGTACACGGCTCACACTGTGTGTAAATATTGGGGTTCGTACACAGCTCACACTGTGTGTAAATATTGGGCTGCATACACTTCTCATTCTGTGTGTAAATATTGGGGTGCGTACACGGCTCACACTGTGTGTAAATATTGGGGTTCGTACACAGCTCACGCTGTGTGCAAATATTGGGGTTTGTACACAGCTCGCACTGTGTGTAAATATTGGGTTTCGTAAACGGCTCACACTGTGCGTAAATATTGGGGCTCATACACTGCTCACACTGTGTGTAAATATTGGGGTTCATACACTGCTCACACTGTGTGTATATATTGGGGTTTGTACACGGCTCACACTGTGTGTAAATATTGGGGTTCGTACATGGCACACACGGTGTGAAAATATTGGGGTTCGTACACGGCTCACTGTGTGTAAATATTGGGGTTCGCACACGGCTCACACAGTGTGTAAATATTGGGGTTTGTACACGGCTCACACTCTGTGTAAATATTGGGGTTCGTACACGGCTCACGCTGTGTGTAAAAAATGGGGTTTGTACATGGCTCACATTGTGTGTAAATATTGGGGTTTGCACGCGGCTCACGCAGTGTGTAAATATTGGGGTTCTTACACTGCGCACACTGTGTGTAAATATTGGGGTTCGTACACGGCTCGCACTGTGTGTAAATATTGGGGTTCGCACACGACTCACAATGTGTGTAAATATTGGGGTTCTTACACGACTCAAACTGTGTGTAAATATTGGGGTTCATACACTGCTCACAATGTGTGTAAATATTGGGGTTGGTACACGGCTCACACTGTGTGTAAATATCGGGGCTCAAAAACTGCTCACACTGTGTGTAAATATTGGGGTTCGTATATGGCTCACACTGTGTGTAAATATTGGGGCTCATACACTGCTCACACTGTGTAAATATTGGGGTTTGTGCATGGCTCACACTGTGTGTAAATATTGGGGTTCGTACATGGCGCACACTGTGTGTAAATATTGGGGTTCGTACACGGCTCACGCGGTGTGTAAATATTGGGGTTCGCACACGGCTCGCACTGTGTAAATATTGGGGTTCGTACACAGCTTGCACTGTGTGTAAATATTGGGGTTCGCACACGGCTCACACTGTGTGTAAATATTGGGGTTCGTACACAGCTCACGTTGTGTGTAAATATTGGGGTTCGTACACAGCTCACGTTGTGTGTAAATATTGGGGTTCGTACACAGCTCACACTGTGTAAATAATGGGGCTCGTACACTGCTCACACTGTGGTGTAAACATTGGGGTTCGTACACGGCTCACATTGTGTGTAAATATTGGGGTTCGTACACGGCTCACACGATGTGTAATTATTGGGGTTCATACACGGCTCACACTGTGTGTAAATATTGGGGTTCATACACTGCTCACACTGTGTGTATATATTGGGGTTTGTACACGGCTCACACTGTGTGTAAATATTGGGGTTCGTACATGGCACACACGGTGTGAAAATATTGGGGTTCGTACACGGCTCACTGTGTGTAAATATTGGGGTTCGCACACGGCTCACACAGTGTGTAAATATTGGGGTTTGTACACGGCTCACACTCTGTGTAAATATTGGGGTTCGTACACGGCTCACGCTGTGTGTAAAAAATGGGGTTTGTACATGGCTCACATTGTGTGTAAATATTGGGGTTTGCACGCGGCTCACGCAGTGTGTAAATATTGGGGTTCTTACACTGCGCACACTGTGTGTAAATATTGGGGTTCGTACACGGCTCGCACTGTGTGTAAATATTGGGGTTCGCACACGACTCACAATGTGTGTAAATATTGGGGTTCTTACACGACTCAAACTGTGTGTAAATATTGGGGTTCATACACTGCTCACAATGTGTGTAAATATTGGGGTTGGTACACGGCTCACACTGTGTGTAAATATCGGGGCTCAAAAACTGCTCACACTGTGTGTAAATATTGGGGTTCGTATATGGCTCACACTGTGTGTAAATATTGGGGCTCATACACTGCTCACACTGTGTAAATATTGGGGTTTGTGCATGGCTCACACTGTGTGTAAATATTGGGGTTCGTACATGGCGCACACTGTGTGTAAATATTGGGGTTCGTACACGGCTCACGCGGTGTGTAAATATTGGGGTTCGCACACGGCTCGCACTGTGTAAATATTGGGGTTCGTACACAGCTTGCACTGTGTGTAAATATTGGGGTTCGCACACGGCTCACACTGTGTGTAAATATTGGGGTTCGTACACAGCTCACGTTGTGTGTAAATATTGGGGTTCGTACACGGCTCACGTTGTGTGTAAATATTGGGGTTCGTACACAGCTCACACTGTGTAAATAATGGGGCTCGTACACTGCTCACACTGTGGTGTAAACATTGGGGTTCGTACACGGCTCACATTGTGTGTAAATATTGGGGTTCGTACACGGCTCACGCGGTGTGTAAATATTGGGGTTCGCACACGGCTCGCACTGTGTAAATATTGGGGTTCGTACACAGCTTGCACTGTGTGTAAATATTGGGGTTCGCACACGGCTCACACTGTGTGTAAATATTGGGGTTCGTACACAGCTCACGTTGTGTGTAAATATTGGGGTTCGTACACAGCTCACGTTGTGTGTAAATATTGGGGTTCGTACACAGCTCACACTGTGTAAATAATGGGGCTCGTACACTGCTCACACTGTGGTGTAAACATTGGGGTTCGTACACGGCTCACATTGTGTGTAAATATTGGGGTTCATACATGGCTCACACGATGTGTAATTATTGGGGTTCATACACGGCTCACACTGTGTGTAAATATTGGGGTTCATACACTGCTCACACTGTGTGTATATATTGGGGTTTGTACACGGCTCACACTGTGTGTAAATATTGGGGTTCGTACATGGCACACACGGTGTGAAAATATTGGGGTTCGTACACGGCTCACTGTGTGTAAATATTGGGGTTCGCACACGGCTCACACAGTGTGTAAATATTGGGGTTTGTACACGGCTCACACTCTGTGTAAATATTGGGGTTCGTACACGGCTCACGCTGTGTGTAAAAAATGGGGTTTGTACATGGCTCACATTGTGTGTAAATATTGGGGTTTGCACGCGGCTCACGCAGTGTGTAAATATTGGGGTTCTTACACTGCGCACACTGTGTGTAAATATTGGGGTTCGTACACGGCTCGCACTGTGTGTAAATATTGGGGTTCGCACACGACTCACAATGTGTGTAAATATTGGGGTTCTTACACGACTCAAACTGTGTGTAAATATTGGGGTTCATACACTGCTCACAATGTGTGTAAATATTGGGGTTGGTACACGGCTCACACTGTGTGTAAATATCGGGGCTCAAAAACTGCTCACACTGTGTGTAAATATTGGGGTTCGTATATGGCTCACACTGTGTGTAAATATTGGGGCTCATACACTGCTCACACTGTGTAAATATTGGGGTTTGTGCATGGCTCACACTGTGTGTAAATATTGGGGTTCGTACACGGCTCACACTGTGTGTAAATATTGGGGTTCGTACACGGCTCACACTGTGTGTAAATATTGGGGTTCGTACACAGCTCACACTGTGTGTAAATATTGGGCTGCATACACTTCTCATTCTGTGTGTAAATATTGGGGTCCGTACACGGCTCACACTGTGTGTAAATATTAGGGTACATACACTGCTCACACTGTGTGTAAATATTGGGGTTCGTACACGGCTCACACTGTGTGTAAACATTGGGGTTCATACACTGCTCACGCTGTGTGTAAATATTGGGGTTTGTACACAGCTCACGCTGTGTGTAAATAATGGGGCTCATATACTGCTCACACTGTGTGTAAATATTGGGGTTCGTACACGGCTCACACTGTGTGTAAATATTGGGGTTCGTACACGGCTCACAATGTGTGTAAATATTGGGGTTCGTACACGGTTCACACTGTGTGTAAATATTGGGCTGCATACACTTCTCATTCTGTGTGTAAATATTGGGGTCCGTACACGGCTCACAATGTGTGTAAATATTGGGGTTCGTACACAGCTCACGCTGTGTGCAAATATTGGGGTTTGTACACAGCTCGCACTGTGTGTAAATATTGGGGTTCGTAAATGGCTTACACTGTGCGTAAATATTGGGGCTCATACATTGCTCACACTGTGTGTAAATATTGGGGCTCATACACTGCTCACACTGTGTGTAAATATTGGGGTTCGTACGCGGCTCACACTGTGTGTAAACAATGGAGCTCATACACTGCTCACACTGTGTGTATATATTGGGGTTCGTACACGGCCCACACTGTGTGTAAATATTGGGGTTCGTACATGGCTCACACGGTGTGTAAATATTGGGGTTCGTACACGGCTCACACAGTGTGTAAATATTGGGGTGTGTACACGGCTCACACTGTGTGTGAATATTGGGGTTCGTACACGGCTCACATTGTGTGTAAATATTGGGGCTCATACGCGGCTCACAATGTGTGTAAATATTGGGGCTCATACACTGCTCACAATGTGTGTAAATATTGGGGTGCATACACTTCTCCCACTGTGTGTAAATATTGGGGTTTGTACACGGCTCAGACTGTGTGTAAATATTGGGGTTCGTACGCGGCTCACACTGTGTGTAAACAATGGAGCTCATACACTGCTCACACTGTGTGTATATATTGGGGTTCGTACACGGCCCACACTGTGTGTAAATATTGGGGTTCGTACATGGCTCACACGGTGTGTAAATATTGGGGTTCGTACACGGCTCACACAGTGTGTAAATATTGGGGTTCGTACACGGCCCACACTGTGTGTAAATATTGGGGTTCGTACATGGCTCACACTGTGTGTAAATATTGGGCTGCATACACTTCTCATTCTGTGTGTAAATATTGGGGTCCGTACACGGCTCACAATGTGTGTAAATATTGGGGTTCGTACACAGCTCACGCTGTGTGCAAATATTGGGGTTTGTACACAGCTCGCACTGTGTGTAAATATTGGGGTTCGTAAATGGCTTACACTGTGCGTAAATATTGGGGCTCATACACTGCTCACACTGTGTGTAAATATTGGGGCTCATACACTGCTCACACTGTGTGTAAATATTGGGGTTCGTACGCGGCTCACACTGTGTGTAAACAATGGAGCTCATACACTGCTCACACTGTGTGTATATATTGGGGTTCGTACACGGCCCACACTGTGTGTAAATATTGGGGTTCGTACATGGCTCACACGGTGTGTAAATATTGGGGTTCGTACACGGCTCACACAGTGTGTAAATATTGGGGTGTGTACACGGCTCACACTGTGTGTGAATATTGGGGTTCGTACACGGCTCACATTGTGTGTAAATATTGGGGCTCATACGCGGCTCACAATGTGTGTAAATATTGAAGTTCATACACGGCTCACGCTGTGTGTAAATATTGGGGTGCATACACTTCTCCCACTGTGTGTAAATATTGGGGTTTGTACACGGCTCAGACTGTGTGTAAATATTGGGGTTCGTGCACAGCATCGCTGTGTGTAAATATTGGGGTTCGTACACGGCTCACACTGTATGTAAATATTGGGGCTCGTACACGGCTCACAATGTGTGTAAATATTGGGGTTCACACACGGCTCACACTGTGTGTAAATATTGGGGCTCATACACTGCTCACACTGTGTGTAAATATTGGGGTTCGTACACAGCTCACACTGTGTGTAAATATTGGGGTTCGTACACGGCTCACACTGTGTGTAAATATTAGGGTACATACACTGCTCACACTGTGTGTAAATATTGGGGTTCGTACACGGCTCACACTGTGTGTAAACATTGGGCTTCGTACACTGCTCACGCTGTGTGTAAATATTGGGGTTTGTACACAGCTCACGCTGTGTGTAAATAATGGGGCTCATATACTGCTCACACTGTGTGTAAATATTGGGGTTCGTACACGGCTCACACTGTGTGTAAATATTGTGGCTCGTACACTGCTCACACTGTGTGTAAACATTGGGGTTCGTACATGGCTCACACTGTGTGTAAATATTGGGGTTCGTACACGGCTCACAGTGTGTGTAAATATTGTGGTTCGCACACGGCTCACACGGTGTGTAAATATTGGGGCTCATACACGGCTCACACTGTGTGTAATTATTGGGGTTCGCACACGGCTCACATTATTTGTAAATATTGGGGTTCGTACACGGCTCACACTGTGTGTAAATATTGGGGCTCATACACTGCTCACACTGTGTGTAAATATTGGGGTTCGTACACGGTTCACACTGTGTGTAAATATTGGGGCTCATACACGGCTCACACTGTGTGTAAATATTGGGGTTCGCACACGGCTCACATTGTGTGTAAATATTGGGGTTCGTACACGGCTCACACTGTGTGTAAATATTGGGGTTCGCACACGGCTCACACGGTGTGTAAATATTGGGGTGCGTACACGGCTCACACTGTGTGTAAATATTGGGGCTCATACACGGCTCACACTGTGTAATTATTGGGGTTCGCACACGGCTCACATTATGTGTAAATATTGGGGTTCGTACACGGCTCACATTGTGTGTAAATATTGGGGTGCATACACGGCTCACACTGTGTGTAAATATTGGGGTTCATACACTGCTCACACTGTGTGTACATATTGGGGTTCATACACGGCTCACACTGTGTGTAAATATTGGGGTTCTTACATGGCTCACACTGTGTGTAAATATTGGGGTTCGTACACGGCTCACGCTGTGTGTAAAAAATGGGGTTTGTACATGGCTCACATTGTGTGTAAATATTGGGGTTTGCACGCGGCTCACGCAGTGTGTAAATATTGGGGTTCTTACACTGCGCACACTGTGTGTAAATATTGGGGTTCGTACACGGCTCGCACTGTGTGTAAATATTGGGGTTCGCACACGACTCACAATGTGTGTAAATATTGGGGTTCTTACACGACTCAAACTGTGTGTAAATATTGGGGTTCATACACTGCTCACAATGTGTGTAAATATTGGGGTTGGTACACGGCTCACACTGTGTGTAAATATCGGGGCTCAAAAACTGCTCACACTGTGTGTAAATATTGGGGTTCGTATATGGCTCACACTGTGTGTAAATATTGGGGCTCATACACTGCTCACACTGTGTAAATATTGGGGTTTGTGCATGGCTCACACTGTGTGTAAATATTGGGGTTCGTACATGGCGCACACTGTGTGTAAATATTGGGGTTCGTACACGGCTCACGTGGTGTGTAAATATTGGGGTTCGTACATGGCTCACACGGTGTGTAAATATTGGGGTTCGTACACGGCTCACACAGTGTGTAAATATTGGGGTGTGTACACGGCTCACACTGTGTGTGAATATTGGGGTTCGTACACGGCTCACATTGTGTGTAAATATTGGGGCTCATACGCGGCTCACAATGTGTGTAAATATTGAAGTTCATACACGGCTCACGCTGTGTGTAAATATTGGGGTGCATACACTTCTCCCACTGTGTGTAAATATTGGGGTTTGTACACGGCTCAGACTGTGTGTAAATATTGGGGTTCGTGCACAGCATCGCTGTGTGTAAATATTGGGGTTCGTACACGGCTCACACTGTATGTAAATATTGGGGCTCGTACACGGCTCACAATGTGTGTAAATATTGGGGTTCACACACGGCTCACACTGTGTGTAAATATTGGGGCTCATACACTGCTCACACTGTGTGTAAATATTGGGGTTCGTACACAGCTCACACTGTGTGTAAATATTGGGGTTCGTACACGGCTCACACTGTGTGTAAATATTAGGGTACATACACTGCTCACACTGTGTGTAAATATTGGGGTTCGTACACGGCTCACACTGTGTGTAAACATTGGGCTTCGTACACTGCTCACGCTGTGTGTAAATATTGGGGTTTGTACACAGCTCACGCTGTGTGTAAATAATGGGGCTCATATACTGCTCACACTGTGTGTAAATATTGGGGTTCGTACACGGCTCACACTGTGTGTAAATATTGTGGCTCGTACACTGCTCACACTGTGTGTAAACATTGGGGTTCGTACATGGCTCACACTGTGTGTAAATATTGGGGTTCGTACACGGCTCACAGTGTGTGTAAATATTGTGGTTCGCACACGGCTCACACGGTGTGTAAATATTGGGGCTCATACACGGCTCACACTGTGTGTAATTATTGGGGTTCGCACACGGCTCACATTATTTGTAAATATTGGGGTTCGTACACGGCTCACACTGTGTGTAAATATTGGGGCTCATACACGGCTCACACTGTGTGTAAATATTGGGGTTCGTACACGGTTCACACTGTGTGTAAATATTGGGGCTCATACACGGCTCACACTGTGTGTAAATATTGGGGTTCGCACACGGCTCACATTGTGTGTAAATATTGGGGTTCGTACACGGCTCACACTGTGTGTAAATATTGGGGCTCGTACACGGCTCACACTGTGTGTAAATATTGGGGTTCGTACACGGCTCACACTGTGTGTAAATATTGGGGCTCATACACGGCTCACACTGTGTGTAAATATTGGGGTTCGCACACGGCTCACATTGTGTGTAAATATTGGGTTTGTACATGGCCCACACTGTGTGTAAATATTGGGGTTCGCACACGGCTCACACTGTGTGTAAGTATTGGATTTCGTACACTGCCCACTCGGTGTTTAAATATTGGGGTGCATACACGGCTCACACTGTGTGTAAATATTGGGGTTCATACACTGCTCACACTGTGTGTACATATTGGGGTTCATACACGGCTCACACTGTGTGTAAATATCGGGGTTCTTTCATGGCTCACACTGTGTGTAAATATTGGGGTTCGTACACTGCTCACGCGGTGTGTAAAAAATGGGGTTTGTACATGGCTCACATTGTGTGTAAATATTGGGGTTTGCACGCGGCTCACGCAGTGTGTAAATATTGGGGTTCTTACACTGCGCACACTGTGTGTAAATATTGGGGTTCGTACACGGCTCGCACTGTGTGTAAATATTGGGGTTCGCACACGGCTCACACGGTGTGTAAATATTGGGGTGCGTACACGGCTCACACTGTGTGTAAATATTGGGGCTCATACACGGCTCACACTGTGTAATTATTGGGGTTCGCACACGGCTCACATTATGTGTAAATATTGGGGTTCGTACACGGCTCACATTGTGTGTAAATATTGGGGTGCATACACGGCTCACACTGTGTGTAAATATTGGGGTTCATACACTGCTCACACTGTGTGTACATATTGGGGTTCATACACGGCTCACACTGTGTGTAAATATTGGGGTTCTTACATGGCTCACACTGTGTGTAAATATTGGGGTTCGTACACGGCTCACGCTGTGTGTAAAAAATGGGGTTTGTACATGGCTCACATTGTGTGTAAATATTGGGGTTTGCACGCGGCTCACGCAGTGTGTAAATATTGGGGTTCTTACACTGCGCACACTGTGTGTAAATATTGGGGTTCGTACACGGCTCGCACTGTGTGTAAATATTGGGGTTCGCACACGACTCGCAATGTGTGTAAATATTGGGGTTCTTACACGGCTCAAACTGTGTGTAAATATTGGGGTTCATACACTGCTCACAATGTGTGTAAATATTGGGGTTGGTACACGGCTCACACTGTGTGTAAATATCGGGGCTCAAAAACTGCTCACACTGTGTGTAAATATTGGGGTTCGTATATGGCTCACACTGTGTGTAAATATTGGGGCTCATACACTGCTCACACTGTGTAAATATTGGGGTTTGTGCATGGCTCACACTGTGTGTAAATATTGGGGTTCGTACATGGCGCACACTGTGTGTAAATATTGGGGTTCGTACACGGCTCACGTGGTGTGTAAATATTGGGGTTCGCACACGGCTCGCACTGTGTAAATATTGGGGTTCGTACACGGCTTGCACTGTGTGTAAATATTGGGGTTTGCACACGGCTCACGCAGTGTGTAAATATTGGGGTTCGTACACGGCTCACGTTGTGTGTAAATATTGGGGTTCGTACACGGCTCACGTTGTGTGTAAATATTGGGGTTCGTACACAGCTCACACTGTGTAAATAATGGGGCTCGTACACTGCTCACACTGTGGTGTAAACATTGGGGTTCGTACACGGCTCACATTGTGTGTAAATATTGGGGTTCGTACACGGCTCACACGATGTGTAATTATTGGGGTTCATACACGGCTCACACTGTGTGTAAATATTGGGGTTCGTACACGGCTCACACTGTGTGTAAATAGTGGGGTCCGTACACTGTCCACACTGTGTGTAAAGATTGGGGTTCATACACGGCTCACACTGTGTGTAAATATTGGGGTTCATACACGGCTCACACTGTGTGTAAATATTGGGGTTTGTACACGGCTCACATTGTGTGTAAACGTTGGGGTTCGTACACGGCTCACGCTGTGTGTAAATATTGGGGTTTGTACACGGCTCACATTGTGTGTCAATATTGGGGTTCGTACACGGCTAACACTGTGTGTAAATATTGGGGTTCGTACACGGCTCACATTGTGTGTAAATATTGGGGATCGTACATGGCTCACACTGTGTGTAAATATTGGGGTGCATACACTTCTCACACTGTGTGTAAATATTGGGGTTTGTACACGACCCACACTGTGTGTAAATATTGGGGTTCGTACACGCCACACACTGTGTGTAAATATTGGGGATCGTACACTGCCCACACTGTGTGTAAAGATTGGGGTTCATACACGGCTCACACTGTGTGTAAATATTGGGGTTCATACACGGCTCACACTGTGTGTAAATATTGGGGTTTGTACACATCCCACACTGTGTGTAAATATTGGGGTTCGTACACGGCACACACTGTGTGTAAATATTGGGGATCGTACACTGCCCACACTGTGTGTAAAGATTGGGGTTCATACACGGCTCACACTGTGTGTAAATATTGGGGTTCGTACACGGCTCACACTGTGTGTAAATATTGGGGTTCGTACACGGCTCACACTGTGTGTAAATATTGGGGTTCGTACACAGCTCACACTGTGTGTAAATATTGGGCTGCATACACTTCTCATTCTGTGTGTAAATATTGGGGTGCGTACACGGCTCACACTGTGTGTAAATATTGGGGTTCGTACACAGCTCACGCTGTGTGCAAATATTGGGGTTTGTACACAGCTCGCACTGTGTGTAAATATTGGGTTTCGTAAACGGCTCACACTGTGCGTAAATATTGGGGCTCATACACTGCTCACACTGTGTGTAAATATTGGGGTTCATACACTGCTCACACTGTGTGTATATATTGGGGTTTGTACACGGCTCACACTGTGTGTAAATATTGGGGTTCGTACATGGCACACACGGTGTGAAAATATTGGGGTTCGTACACGGCTCACTGTGTGTAAATATTGGGGTTCGCACACGGCTCACACAGTGTGTAAATATTGGGGTTTGTACACGGCTCACACTCTGTGTAAATATTGGGGTTCGTACACGGCTCACGCTGTGTGTAAAAAATGGGGTTTGTACATGGCTCACATTGTGTGTAAATATTGGGGTTTGCACGCGGCTCACGCAGTGTGTAAATATTGGGGTTCTTACACTGCGCACACTGTGTGTAAATATTGGGGTTCGTACACGGCTCGCACTGTGTGTAAATATTGGGGTTCGCACACGACTCACAATGTGTGTAAATATTGGGGTTCTTACACGACTCAAACTGTGTGTAAATATTGGGGTTCATACACTGCTCACAATGTGTGTAAATATTGGGGTTGGTACACGGCTCACACTGTGTGTAAATATCGGGGCTCAAAAACTGCTCACACTGTGTGTAAATATTGGGGTTCGTATATGGCTCACACTGTGTGTAAATATTGGGGCTCATACACTGCTCACACTGTGTAAATATTGGGGTTTGTGCATGGCTCACACTGTGTGTAAATATTGGGGTTCGTACATGGCGCACACTGTGTGTAAATATTGGGGTTCGTACACGGCTCACGCGGTGTGTAAATATTGGGGTTCGCACACGGCTCGCACTGTGTAAATATTGGGGTCCGTACACAGCTTGCACTGTGTGTAAATATTGGGGTTCGCACACGGCTCACGCAGTGTGTAAATATTGGGGTTCGTACACGGCTCACGTTGTGTGTAAATATTGGGGTTCGTACACGGCTCACGTTGTGTGTAAATATTGGGGTTCGTACACAGCTCACACTGTGTAAATAATGGGGCTCGTACACTGCTCACACTGTGGTGTAAACATTGGGGTTCGTACACGGCTCACATTGTGTGTAAATATTGGGGTTCGTACACGGCTCACACTGTGTGTAAATATTGGGGTTCATACATGGCTCACACTGTGTGTAAATATTGGGCTGCATACACTTCTCATTCTGTGTGTAAATATTGGGGTCCGTACACGGCTCACACTGTGTGTAAATATTGGGGTTCGTACACGGCTCACACTGTGTGTAAATATTGGGGTGCATACACTTCTCACACTGTGTGTAAATATTGGGGTTTGTACACGGCCCACACTGTGTGTAAATATTGGGGTTCGTACACGCCACACACTGTGTGTAAATATTGGGGATCGTACACTGCCCACACTGTGTGTAAAGATTGGGGTTCATACACGGCTCACACTGTGTGTAAATATTGGGGTTCATACACGGCTCACACTGTGTGTAAATATTGGGGTTTGTACACATCCCACACTGTGTGTAAATATTGGGGTTCGTACACGGCACACACTGTGTGTAAATATTGGGGATCGTACACTGCCCACACTGTGTGTAAAGATTGGGGTTCATACACGGCTCACACTGTGTGTAAATATTGGGGTTCATACACGGCTCACACTGTGTGTAAATATTGGGGTTCGTACACTGCTCACACTGTGTTTAAATATTGGGGTTCGTACACAGCTCACACTGTGTGTAAATATTGGGGCTCATACACGGCTCACACTGTGTGTAAATATTGGGGTTCGTACACGGTTCCCACTGTGTGTAAATATTGGGGCTCGTACACTGCTCACACTGTGTGTAAATATTGGGGTTCGTACACGGCTCACACTGTGTGTAAATATTGGGGTTCGTACACGGCTCACACTGTGTGTAAATATTGGGGTTCGTACACAGCTCACACTGTGTGTAAATATTGGGCTGCATACACTTCTCATTCTGTGTGTAAATATTGGGGTCCGTACACGGCTCACACTGTGTGTAAATATTGGGGTTCGTACACAGCTCACGCTGTGTGCAAATATTGGGGTTTGTACACAGCTCGCACTGTGTGTAAATATTGGGTTTCGTAAACGGCTCACACTGTGCGTAAATATTGGGGCTCATACACTGCTCACACTGTGTGTAAATATTGGGGTTCATACACTGCTCACACTGTGTGTATATATTGGGGTTTGTACACGGCTCACACTGTGTGCAAATATTGGGGTTCGTACATGGCACACACGGTGTGAAAATATTGGGGTTCGTACACGGCTCACTGTGTGTAAATATTGGGGTTCGCACACGGCTCACACAGTGTGTAAATATTGGGGTTTGTACACGGCTCACACTCTGTGTAAATATTGGGGTTCGTACACGGCTCACGCTGTGTGTAAAAAATGGGGTTTGTACATGGCTCACATTGTGTGTAAATATTGGGGTTTGCACGCGGCTCACGCAGTGTGTAAATATTGGGGTTCTTACACTGCGCACACTGTGTGTAAATATTGGGGTTCGTACACGGCTCGCACTGTGTGTAAATATTGGGGTTCGCACACGACTCACAATGTGTGTAAATATTGGGGTTCTTACACGACTCAAACTGTGTGTAAATATTGGGGTTCATACACTGCTCACAATGTGTGTAAATATTGGGGTTGGTACACGGCTCACACTGTGTGTAAATATCGGGGCTCAAAAACTGCTCACACTGTGTGTAAATATTGGGGTTCGTATATGGCTCACACTGTGTGTAAATATTGGGGCTCATACACTGCTCACGCTGTGTAAATATTGGGGTTTGTGCATGGCTCACACTGTGTGTAAATATTGGGGTTCGTACATGACACACACTGTGTGTAAATATTGGGGTTCGTACACGGCTCACGCGGTGTGTAAATATTGGGGTTCGCACACGGCTCGCACTGTGTAAATATTGGGGTTCGTACACGGCTTGCACTGTGTGTAAATATTGGGGTTCGCACACGGCTCACGCAGTGTGTAAATATTGGGGTTCGTACACGGCTCACGTTGTGTGTAAATATTGGGGTTCGTACACGGCTCACATTGTGTGTAAATATTGGGGTTCGTACACAGCTCACACTGTGTAAATAATGGGGCTCGTACACTGCTCACACTGTGGTGTAAACATTGGGGTTCGTACACGGCTCACATTGTGTGTAAATATTGGGGTTCGTACACGGCTCACACTGTGTGTAAATATTGGGGCTCTTACACGGCTCACACGATGTGTAATTATTAGGGTTCATACACGGCTCACACTGTGTGTAAATATTGGGGTTCGTACACAGCTCACACTGTGTGTAAATATTGGGGTCCGTACACTGTCCACACTGTGTGTAAAGATTGGGGTTCATACACGGCTCACACTGTGTGTAAATATTGGGGTTCATACACGGCTCACACGATGTGTAATTATTGGGGTTCATACACGGCTCACACTGTGTGTAAATATTGGGGTTCGTACACGGCTCACACTGTGTGTAAATAGTGGGGTCCGTACACTGTCCACACTGTGTGTAAAGATTGGGGTTCATACACGGCTCACACTGTGTGTAAATATTGGGGTTCATACACGGCTCACACTGTGTGTAAATATTGGGGTTTGTACACGGCTCACATTGTGTGTAAACGTTGGGGTTCGTACACGGCTCACGCTGTGTGTAAATATTGGGGTTTGTACACGGCTCACATTGTGTGTAAATATTGGGGTTCGTACACGGCTAACACTGTGTGTAAATATTGGGGTTCGTACACGGCTCACATTGTGTGTAAATATTGGGGATCGTACACGGCTCACACTGTGTGTAAATATTGGGGTGCATACACTTCTCACACTGTGTGTAAATATTGGGGTTTGTACACGACCCACACTGTGTGTAAATATTGGGGTTCGTACACGCCACACACTGTGTGTAAATATTGGGGATCGTACACTGCCCACACTGTGTGTAAAGATTGGGGTTCATACACGGCTCACACTGTGTGTAAATATTGGGGTTCATACACGGCTCACACTGTGTGTAAATATTGGGGTTTGTACACATCCCACACTGTGTGTAAATATTGGGGTTCGTACACGGCACACACTGTGTGTAAATATTGGGGATCGTACACTGCCCACACTGTGTGTAAAGATTGGGGTTCATACACGGCTCACACTGTGTGTAAATATTGGGGTTCATACACGGCTCACACTGTGTGTAAATATTGGGGTTCGTACACTGCTCACACTGTGTGTAAATATTGGGGTTCGTACATGGCTCACGCTGTGTGTAAAAAATGGGGTTTGTACATGGCTCACATTGTGTGTAAATATTGGGGTTTGCACGCGGCTCACGCAGTGTGTAAATATTGGGGTTCTTACACTGCGCACACTGTGTGTAAATATTGGGGTTCGTACACGGCTCGCACTGTGTGTAAATATTGGGGTTCGCACACGACTCACAATGTGTGTAAATATTGGGGTTCTTACACGACTCAAACTGTGTGTAAATATTGGGGTTCATACACTGCTCACAATGTGTGTAAATATTGGGGTTGGTACACGGCTCACACTGTGTGTAAATATCGGGGCTCAAAAACTGCTCACACTGTGTGTAAATATTGGGGTTCGTATATGGCTCACACTGTGTGTAAATATTGGGGCTCATACACTGCTCACACTGTGTAAATATTGGGGTTTGTGCATGGCTCACACTGTGTGTAAATATTGGGGTTCGTACATGGCGCACACTGTGTGTAAATATTGGGGTTCGTACACGGCTCACGCGGTGTGTAAATATTGGGGTTCGCACACGGCTCGCACTGTGTAAATATTGGGGTCCGTACACAGCTTGCACTGTGTGTAAATATTGGGGTTCGCACACGGCTCACGCAGTGTGTAAATATTGGGGTTCGTACACGGCTCACGTTGTGTGTAAATATTGGGGTTCGTACACGGCTCACGTTGTGTGTAAATATTGGGGTTCGTACACAGCTCACACTGTGTAAATAATGGGGCTCGTACACTGCTCACACTGTGGTGTAAACATTGGGGTTCGTACACGGCTCACATTGTGTGTAAATATTGGGGTTCGTACACGGCTCACACTGTGTGTAAATATTGGGGTTCATACATGGCTCACACTGTGTGTAAATATTGGGCTGCATACACTTCTCATTCTGTGTGTAAATATTGGGGTCCGTACACGGCTCACACTGTGTGTAAATATTGGGGTTCGTACACGGCTCACACTGTGTGTAAATATTGGGGTGCATACACTTCTCACACTGTGTGTAAATATTGGGGTTTGTACACGGCCCACACTGTGTGTAAATATTGGGGTTCGTACACGCCACACACTGTGTGTAAATATTGGGGATCGTACACTGCCCACACTGTGTGTAAAGATTGGGGTTCATACACGGCTCACACTGTGTGTAAATATTGGGGTTCATACACGGCTCACACTGTGTGTAAATATTGGGGTTTGTACACATCCCACACTGTGTGTAAATATTGGGGTTCGTACACGGCACACACTGTGTGTAAATATTGGGGATCGTACACTGCCCACACTGTGTGTAAAGATTGGGGTTCATACACGGCTCACACTGTGTGTAAATATTGGGGTTCATACACGGCTCACACTGTGTGTAAATATTGGGGTTCGTACACTGCTCACACTGTGTTTAAATATTGGGGTTCGTACACAGCTCACACTGTGTGTAAATATTGGGGCTCATACACGGCTCACACTGTGTGTAAATATTGGGGTTCGTACACGGTTCCCACTGTGTGTAAATATTGGGGCTCGTACACTGCTCACACTGTGTGTAAATATTGGGGTTCGTACACGGCTCACACTGTGTGTAAATATTGGGGTTCGTACACGGCTCACACTGTGTGTAAATATTGGGGTTCGTACACAGCTCACACTGTGTGTAAATATTGGGCTGCATACACTTCTCATTCTGTGTGTAAATATTGGGGTCCGTACACGGCTCACACTGTGTGTAAATATTGGGGTTCGTACACAGCTCACGCTGTGTGCAAATATTGGGGTTTGTACACAGCTCGCACTGTGTGTAAATATTGGGTTTCGTAAACGGCTCACACTGTGCGTAAATATTGGGGCTCATACACTGCTCACACTGTGTGTAAATATTGGGGTTCATACACTGCTCACACTGTGTGTATATATTGGGGTTTGTACACGGCTCACACTGTGTGCAAATATTGGGGTTCGTACATGGCACACACGGTGTGAAAATATTGGGGTTCGTACACGGCTCACTGTGTGTAAATATTGGGGTTCGCACACGGCTCACACAGTGTGTAAATATTGGGGTTTGTACACGGCTCACACTCTGTGTAAATATTGGGGTTCGTACACGGCTCACGCTGTGTGTAAAAAATGGGGTTTGTACATGGCTCACATTGTGTGTAAATATTGGGGTTTGCACGCGGCTCACGCAGTGTGT
The DNA here is from genome assembly GCF_044704955.1 of Pristiophorus japonicus. Classification (NCBI taxonomy): domain Eukaryota; kingdom Metazoa; phylum Chordata; class Chondrichthyes; family Pristiophoridae; genus Pristiophorus; species Pristiophorus japonicus. The sequence goes on along the minus strand of NC_091994.1, from coordinate 55,664,233 downwards.
AAATATTGGGGTTCTTACACTGCGCACACTGTGTGTAAATATTGGGGTTCGTACACGGCTCGCACTGTGTGTAAATATTGGGGTTCGCACACGACTCACAATGTGTGTAAATATTGGGGTTCTTACACGACTCAAACTGTGTGTAAATATTGGGGTTCATACACTGCTCACAATGTGTGTAAATATTGGGGTTGGTACACGGCTCACACTGTGTGTAAATATCGGGGCTCAAAAACTGCTCACACTGTGTGTAAATATTGGGGTTCGTATATGGCTCACACTGTGTGTAAATATTGGGGCTCATACACTGCTCACACTGTGTAAATATTGGGGTTTGTGCATGGCTCACACTGTGTGTAAATATTGGGTTTCGTACATGACACACACTGTGTGTAAATATTGGGGTTCGTACACGGCTCACGCGGTGTGTAAATATTGGGGTTCGCACACGGCTCGCACTGTGTAAATATTGGGGTTCGTACACGGCTTGCACTGTGTGTAAATATTGGGGTTCGCACACGGCTCACGCAGTGTGTAAATATTGGGGTTCGTACACGGCTCACGTTGTGTGTAAATATTGGGGTTCGTACACGGCTCACATTGTGTGTAAATATTGGGGTTCGTACACAGCTCACACTGTGTAAATAATGGGGCTCGTACACTGCTCACACTGTGGTGTAAACATTGGGGTTCGTACACGGCTCACATTGTGTGTAAATATTGGGGTTCGTACACGGCTCACACTGTGTGTAAATATTGGGGCTCTTACACGGCTCACACGATGTGTAATTATTAGGGTTCATACACGGCTCACACTGTGTGTAAATATTGGGGTTCGTACACAGCTCACACTGTGTGTAAATATTGGGGTCCGTACACTGTCCACACTGTGTGTAAAGATTGGGGTTCATACACGGCTCACACTGTGTGTAAATATTGGGGTTCATACACGGCTCACACGATGTGTAATTATTGGGGTTCATACACGGCTCACACTGTGTGTAAATATTGGGGTTCGTACACGGCTCACACTGTGTGTAAATAGTGGGGTCCGTACACTGTCCACACTGTGTGTAAAGATTGGGGTTCATACACGGCTCACACTGTGTGTAAATATTGGGGTTCATACACGGCTCACACTGTGTGTAAATATTGGGGTTTGTACACGGCTCACATTGTGTGTAAACGTTGGGGTTCGTACACGGCTCACGCTGTGTGTAAATATTGGGGTTTGTACACGGCTCACATTGTGTGTCAATATTGGGGTTCGTACACGGCTAACACTGTGTGTAAATATTGGGGTTCGTACACGGCTCACATTGTGTGTAAATATTGGGGATCGTACACGGCTCACACTGTGTGTAAATATTGGGGTGCATACACTTCTCACACTGTGTGTAAATATTGGGGTTTGTACACGACCCACACTGTGTGTAAATATTGGGGTTCGTACACGCCACACACTGTGTGTAAATATTGGGGATCGTACACTGCCCACACTGTGTGTAAAGATTGGGGTTCATACACGGCTCACACTGTGTGTAAATATTGGGGTTCATACACGGCTCACACTGTGTGTAAATATTGGGGTTTGTACACATCCCACACTGTGTGTAAATATTGGGGTTCGTACACGGCACACACTGTGTGTAAATATTGGGGATCGTACACTGCCCACACTGTGTGTAAAGATTGGGGTTCATACACGGCTCACACTGTGTGTAAATATTGGGGTTCATACACGGCTCACACTGTGTGTAAATATTGGGGTTCGTACACTGCTCACACTGTGTTTAAATATTGGGGTTCGTACACAGCTCACACTGTGTGTAAATATTGGGGCTCATACACGGCTCACACTGTGTGTAAATATTGGGGTTCGTACACGGTTCACACTCTGTGTAAATATTGGGGTTCGTACACGGCTCACATTGTGTGTAGATATTGGGGCTCATACACGGCTCACAATGTGTGTAAATATTGGGGTTCATACACGGCTCACACTGTGTGTAAATATTGGGGTTCGTACACGGCTCACACTGTGTAAATATTTAGGTTCGCACACGGCTCACACTGTGTGTAAATATTGGGGTTTGTACACGGCTCACACTGTGTGTAAATATTGGGGCTCATACACGACTCACAATGTGTGTAAATATTGGGGTTCATACACAGCTCACACTGTGTGTAAATATTGGGTTCGTACACGGCGCACACTGTGTGTAAATATTGGGGTGCATACACTTCTCACACAGTGTGTCAATATTGGGGTCCGTACACGGTCACACTGTGTGTAAATATTGGGATGCGTACACGGCTCACACTGTGTGTAAATATTGGGGCTCATACACGGCTCACACTGTGTGTAAATATTGGGGTTCATACACTGCTCACACTGTGTGTATATATTGGGGTTCGCACACGGCTCACACAGTGTGTAAATATTGGGGTTTGTACACGGCTCACGCTGTGTGTAAATATTGGGGTTCGTACACGGCTCGCATTGTGTGTAAATATTGGGGCTCATACACGGCTCACAATGTGTGTAAATATTGGGGTTCATACACGGCTCACACTGTGCGTAAATATTGGGGTTCGTACACGGCTCACACTGTGTGTAAATATTGGGGTTCGTACACGGCTCACACTGTGTGTAAATATTGGGGTTCTTACACGGCTCACAATGTGTGTAAATATTGGGGTTCGTACACGGCTCACACTGTGTGTAAATATTGGGCTGCATACACTTCTCATTCTGTGTGTAAATATTGGGGTCCGTAAACGGCTCACACTGTGTGTAAATATTGGGGTTCGTACACAGCTCACGCTGTGTGCAAATATTGGGGTTTGTACACAGCTCGCACTGTGTGTAAATATTGGGGTTCGTAAACGGCTTTCACTGTGCGTAAATATTGGGGCTCATACACTGCTCACACTGTGTGTAAATATTGGGGTTCGTACACGGCTCACGCTGTGTGTAAAAATTGGAGTTCGTACACGGCTCACATTGTGTGTAAATATTGGGGTTCGCACACGGCTCACACAGTGTGTCAATATTGGGGTCCGTACACGGCTCACACTGTGTGTAAATATTGGGATGCGTACACGGCTCACACTGTGTGTAAATATTGGGGCTCATACACTGCTCACAATGTGTGTAAATATTGGGGTTCATACACTGCTCACACTGTGTGTATATATTGGGGTTCGCACACGGCTCACACAGTGTGTAAATATTGGGGTTTGTACACGGCTCACACTGTGTGTAAATATTGGGGTTCGTACACGGCTCACATTGTGTAAATATTGGGGCTCATACACGGCTCACAATGTGTGTAAATATTGGGGTTCATACACGGCTCACACTGTGCGTAAATATTGGGGTTCGTACACAGCTCACACTGTGTGTAAATATTGGGGTTCGTACACGGCTCACACTGTGTGTAAATATTGGGGTTCTTACACGGCTCACAATGTGTGTAAATATTGGGGTTCGTACACGGCTCACACTGTGTGTAAATATTGGGCTGCATACACTTCTCATTCTGTGTGTAAATATTGGGGTCCGTACACGGCTCACACTGTGTGTAAATATTGGGGTTCGTACACAGCTCACGCTGTGTGCAAATATTGGGGTTTGTACACAGCTCGCACTGTGTGTAAATATTGGGGTTCGTAAACGGCTATCACTGTGCTTAAATATTGGGGCTCATACACTGCTCACACTGTGTGTAAATATTGGGGTTCGTACACGGCTCACACTGTGTGTAAATATTGGGGTTCGTACAAGGCTCACACTGTGTGTAAATATTGGGGTTCGTACACGGCTCACACTGTGTGTAAATATAGGGGTTCGTACATGGCTCACATTGTGTGTAAATATTGGGGTTCGCACACGGCTCACACAGTGTGTCAATATTGGGGTCCGTACACGGCTCACACTGTGTGTAAATATTGGGATGCGTACACGGCTCACACTGTGTGTAAATATTGGGGCTCATACACTGCTCACACTGTGTGTAAATATTGGGGTTCGTACGCGGCTCACACTGTGTGTAAATATTGGAGCTCATACACTGCTCACACTGTGTGTATATATTGGGGTTCGTAAACGGCTCACACTGTGTGTAAATATTGGGGTTCGTACATGGCTCACACGGTGTGTAAATATTGGGGTTCGTACACGGCTCACTGTGTGTAAATATTTAGGTTCGCACACGGCTCACACAGTGTGTAAATATTGGGGTTTGTACACGGCTCACACTGTGTGTAAATATTGGGGCTCATACACGGCTCACAATGTGTGTAAATATTGGGGTTCATACACAGCTCACACTGTGTGTAAATATTGGGTTCGTACACGGCTCACACAGTTTGTAAATATTGGGGTGCATACACTTCTCACACAGTGTGTCAATATTGGGGTCCGTACACGGCTCACACTGTGTGTAAATATTGGGATGCGTACACGGCTCACACTGTGTGTAAATATTGGGGCTCATACACTGCTCACACTGTGTGTAAATATTGGGGTTCATACACTGCTCACACTGTGTGTATATATTGGGGTTTGTACACGGCTCACACTATGTGTAAATATTGGGGTTCGTACATGGCACACACGGTGTGAAAATATTGGGGTTCGTACACGGCTCACTGTGTGTAAATATTGGGGTTCGCACACGGCTCACACAGTGTGTAAATATTGGGGTTTGTACACGGCTCACACTCTGTGTAAATATTGGGGTTCGTACACGGCTCACATTGTGTGTAGATATTGGGGCTCATACACGGCTCACAATGTGTGTAAATATTGGGGTTCATACACGGCTCACACTGTGTGTAAATATTGGGGTTCGTACACGGCTCACACTGTGTGTAAATATTGGGGTGCATACACTTCCCACACTGTGTGTAAATATTGGGGTCTGTACACGGCTCACACTGTGTGTAAATATTGGGGCTCATACACTGCTCACACTGTGTGTAAATATTGGGGTGCATACACTTCTCACACCGTGTGTAAATATCGGGGTTTGTACACGACCCACACCGTGTGTAAATATTGGGGTTCGTACACGGCTCACATTGTGTATAAATATTGGGGTTCGTACACTGCCCACATTGTGTGTAAAGATTGGGGTTCATACACGGCTCACACTGTGTGTAAATATTGGGGTTCATACAAGGCTCACACTGTGTGTAAATATTGGGGTTCACACACGACCCACACTGTGTAAATATTGGGGTTCACACACAACTCATTGTGTAAACATTGGGGTTCACACATGACCCACACTGTGTAAATATTGGGGTTCACACACGGCCCACGCTGTGTAAATATTGGGGTTCACACATGGCTCACACTAGCCGGAATGTTGCTACCATGGAGAGGGTGGGTTTGCCGGCGGGTCCTCGACGCTGCAATGGCTTCTCTTCCCACTCCTGTTATCTGTGGTGTCCCCCAAGGATCTGTCCTTGGTCCTTGGCCCCCTCCTATTTCCCATCTACATACTGTCCCTTTGTGACATCATCGAAAACACAGCGTCAGGTTCCACATGTAGGCTGACGACACCCAGCTCTACCTCACCCCCACCTCCCTCGGCCCCTGCTCGGTGTCTGAATTGTCACACTGCTTGTCCGACATCCAGTTCTGGATGAGCAGAAATTTCCTCCAACTAAATATTGGGAAGACCGAAGCCATTGTATTCGGTCCCTGCCACAAACTGCGTTCCCTAGCCACCGACTCCATCCCTCTCCCGAGCATCTGTGTTTGGCTGAACCTCAGTTCGTAACCTTGGTGTGGTATTTGACCCTGAGATGAGCTTCTGACCTTATATCCATTCCATCACTAAAACTGCCTATTTCCACCTCTGTAACATCACCCGTTGCCGCCCCTGCCTCAGCTCATCCGCTGCTGAAGCCCTCATCCATGCCTTTGTTACCTCTAGACTTGACTATTCCAACGCACTCCTGGCTGGCCTCCCACATTCTACCCTACGTAAACTAGAGGTGATCCAAAACTTGGCTGCCCATGTCCTAACTCGCACCAAGTCCCGCTCACCCATCACCCACTGTGCTCGCTGACCTACATTGGCTTCTGGTTAAGCAACGCCTCGATTTCAAAATTCTCATCCTTGTTTACAAATCCCTCCACGGCCTCGCCCCGCCCTCTCTCTCTAATCTCCTCCAGCCCCACAACCCCCCGAGATATCTGCGCTCCTCTAATTCTGCCCTCCTGAGCATCCCTGATTATAATCGTTCAACCATCGTTGGCCGTGTCTTCTGTTGCCTGGGCCCCGAGCTCTGGAACTCCCTCTCTAAAGCTCTCCGCCTCTCTACCTCTTTCCTCCTTCAAGACGCTCCTTAAAACCTATCTCTTTGACCAAGCTTTTGGTCATCAGCCCTCATATCTCCTTATGTGGCTCAGTGCGAAATTGTGTTTGATAATCGATGCTGTGAAGCCCCTTGGGATGTTCTGCATTAAAGTCGCTATCTAAATGTTGTTATTTTTGTTTGCTACACGCTTCTTTCTGGATATGAAGCTGCCCCAGGTGACGACAACAACAACAGCAACTTTTATTTATATAGCGCCTTTAACGTAGTAAAATGTCCCAAGGTGCTTCACAGCAGTAGGTTTTAAGGAGCATCTTAAAGGAGGAAAGAGGTAGACAGGATGCAAACCCATTGTGGGCACTACAACACGTGATGCAAGAGAAAGAAACTTGCATTTATATAGCACCTTTCACAACCACCAGACGTCTCAAAGCGCTTTACAGCCAATGAAGTACTTTTTAAAGTGAAGACACTGTTATAATGTAGGAAACGCAGCAGCCAATTTGCGCACAGCAAGCTCCCACAAACAGCAATGTGATAATGAGCAGATAATCTGTTTTTGTGATGTTGATTGAGGGATAAATATTGGCCAGGCCACCGGGGATAACTCCCCTGCTCTTCTTCAAAATAGTGCCGTGGGATCTTTTACATCCACTTGAGAGGGCAGACGGGACCCCCTCTGTTTAACATCTCATCTGAAAGACGGCCCCTCCGTGGGAGTGTCAGTCTGAATTTTGTGCTCAAAGTCCCTGGAGTGAGACTTGAACCCACGACCTTCTGACTCAGAGGCGAGTGTGCTGCCCACCGAACCACGGCTGACACCTAAACAAGGCTCAAGATAGATTTTTCAATCTGTGCGGAAAGAATTTAAACGTGTGCTTTCATAATTTGAATAGTTTTGTCCGGCTCTTGCCAGCCCCCTTCCCCCAAGTGGAGCTGCTCAGCTCTTTCTAGAATGGGCTCAGATTCTATGAAAACAGCCGAGGCAGAAATCAGAGCTATAAAACCCTTCAAGTGCATTTGAAAGACGCTGTGTGCTGGACTGGCTGACAATATTTTGACAGCTGGCCTTGTTTAGACAGGCCGATGTATGTATGTGCACTTTGTGGTTAGTTGGGGCTTGATGGAGGACATTTTGGCTGGTGCCTACCAGTCAGACTGCGTCCAATGTCTAAATGCGACTGCCTGTAATTCGGATTTGAATTTGAACGAGAGATAAATGCTTCTTGGCGCTCAGCACGATAATTTGGGGCAACCTTTCGGGGCCATTATGAGAAGGTTTGCAATCAGGCAATCACGCCATCGCTCCAGTTCTTTCACCGCACTAAATAGAGGTCTCGGGCCGGAGTTTGTTTAAAGCGTTCTTCAAAGGTGATCAGGTGGATTATTCAGTCCAACGTTTAGTGCTAATTATACCAAGAAATCTCTTTAATAATAGTTCAAACTTCCCGACAGCGATTGGGAAATCTTCCATCCCTTCAGTAGGTTCTCGAGTTTTTTTCCCTTTTTGAAATGTTGCCACGGTTACTCTCTAGGGCCACGCTGCCTCAGGCTGGTGGTTCTCAGAGATTCTTTGAGCCACTGTTACGTGTGAGCAGGAAACAGGCCCGAGTCAGCTTCCTGAGCCGAAGAAAATAGAGGAAACACGCTAATGAGCAGGGAGCCCGTGGTTAAAAATAACCCAGGTATATAAGGGCTGGAGAGAATCCCCTTCTCACACACACGCTCCGCTCACTGCTGAGTGTACACGGAGCCATTGCTCCACGCACGCTCGCTGCTGGGCTCAGTGTTTAGCTCAGGCACTGACTGACCCAGCTCTCCCACAACTGAAATCTTCTCTTCCCCCTTCGCCGCCTCGACGGGTCCTTCATTGCCGCATGCCCCGCCGACGCCATTGTTCCCACTGACAGCCGGCACAGGGAGAACTTTGTCAAAAGAAATATTTCATCAAGCTTAAAAAAAATAGAAAAAGGCTTGCGTTTATATAGCGCCTTTCGCAACCACGAGACATCCCAGAGCGCTTTACAGCCAATGAAGTACTTTTGGAGTGTAGTCACTGTTGTAATGTGGGAAATGCGGCAGCCAGTTTGCACACAGCAAGCTCCCACAAACAGCAATGTGATGAGAACCAGATAATCTGCTTTAGTGATGTTGGTTCAGGGATAAATATTGGCCAGGACACCGGGGATAACTCCCCTGCTCTTCTTCAAATAGTGCCATGGGATCTTTACGTCCACCTGAGAGAGCAGACAGGGCCTCGGTTTAAGGTCTCATCAAAAAAGACGACACCTCTGACTGTTGTGTCCTTACACAAGGCAGCAAACCAACACGAGGCACATACTGGATACAAGGTCACTCCCAGGACCAAGGAGTGATGACCCTGTATGGGACTTCCCTTTATATACCTGGATGACCAGGTGAGGAGTGTCTCCCACAAGTTCACCTCCTGTGGTTAAGGTGTGCATTACTCAGGTGTATACAGTGTACAGTGTTGTTACAATTATGTGAAGGTTACAAACATGACACTGACAGTGCAGCACTCCCTCAGCACTGCACTGGGAGCGTCAGCCTAGATTTTTGTGCTCAGGTCCCTGGAGCGGGACTTGAACCTACAACCTTCTGACTCAGAGGCGAGAGTGCTACCCACCGAGCCACAGCTGACACCAGGCATCGCCCTGCAGTGGGAATCGTGCCTCCCTCATGAGAACATTCACACTCAACACACAGCAAAGAGCACACACACAAAGCCAGCAATCAATCCTCCAGCTCACTCCAATGGGCCCGAACACACCACTTCATACCATGCTCTCTGAGTGCTGTTTAAAATGATGGGCTCACTGTATAGCACGCTGGTACCGTCCAGTGAGTAACTTGGTTCCACAGACCGACCAGGAAGGACCCACGCTGCATCTGCGGTTAGGGTTAGGGTAAGGGTAAAGGTAAGGGTAAGGGTATCAGATCACGACCAAAGCCGTGATGTTAGGGACACAGGAACAGGACGAGGTAGTTAAGCCTGCTCCGCCACTCAGTTAGATCACGGTTGATCTGGTCTGTACCTCAACTCCATTTACACACCTTGGTTCTGTAACCTTTAATACCCTTACCTAACAAAACATATCACTCACAGGACTAGAATTTCCCCAGTTTAATGCGATTGTTTTTGCGTTAAAAGTGCTTTTTTGTCGTTAAAAAAACCGAATAAAATTCCCCCAAGGTTAAGAAGGGCGGTTTTGAAATATCGGCCACAACTTTGTGTGTGTGCTCTTTGCTGTTCTCACGAGGGAGGCACGATTCCTGCTACAGGGCAATGCCTAGTGTCAGCTGTGACTCGGTGGCTCGCACACTCGCTTCTGAGTCCAAAGGTTGTGGGTTCAAGTCCCACTCCAGGGACTTGAGCACAAAAATCTAGGCTGACACTCCCAGTGCAGTGCTGAGGGAGTGCTGCACTGTCAGAGGTGTCGTCTTTTGATGAGACCATGTTTCCCCATCGCCAATATTTTTACAACTAATAAATGAAAGTGTTTAATGAAAATGAAAAAAAAAACACCATTTTGTTTCCCATGTTACAACACTGACTACACTCCAAAGGTACTAAGTTGGCTGAAAAGCACTTTGAGACGTCCTGTGGTCATGAAAGGCGCTATTTTAATCCCGGTGTTGTTCACGGCCGTGTCCTGGAGATGAATCTTCAATTCCTGAAGACTCCAAGCTGATCCTGGAAGGGTTGGGAACCCATGTCCCCACTGAGCTGTGCAGCCGTGCAGTTATCTGCAGCTCCCATGCAGGCTGCTCACCGGCCTGTCCACTCGAGACACTGAGCATGCTCACCGGTTTGTAGAGCTGATGTTCGCTTTGGGAGAGGGGTACGCCAGGGATGCCCCATGTCCGGCCAGTTATATGCCTTATGCGTGGAGCCTTTCCTGCGCCTCCTGCGGATGAGGTTGACGGGACTGGCTCTGCAAGGGCCGGGCATGGAGGTCGTCCTCTCGGCTGATGCCGATGACATGCTCCTCACGGTAGAGGATCCCGTTGACCTACGGAGGATGCGTGAGTGCCAGGAGATTTACTCGGCCGCATCCTCCGCCAGAATCAACTGGGAAAAATGTTCCGATGGGTCAGTGGCGGGTGGATTACCTGCCGGAGGAGCTCAGGCTTTTTGTCTGGAACACGACCCATCTCCTCTATCTGGGAGTCTGGCCGGCGAACTGGCAAGAGCTGGAGGCCAAGGTCGCCGCTCGCCTAGGGCGCTGGACAGGACTGCTCCGAGTGCTGTCCTACAGGGGTCGAGCGCTAGTCATAAACCAGCTGGTGGCCGCCATGCTGTGGTACCGGCTGGTCACTTTGACCCCTCCCCCTGCGTTTGTCACCAAGATACAGAAGAAGCTGGTGGACATCTTCTGGAACAACAGGAAGCACTGGGTCTCTGCCGCGGTCTTGAGTCTCCCACTTGGGGAGGGCGGTCAGTCGTTGGTGTGCGTCAGCACCCAGCTAGCGACTTTCCGTCTTCAGACCCTGCAGAGATACCTTTACGTCGAGCCCCCTCCTAGGTGGCGTGCGCTGGCGACGTATTTCTTCCGGCCTCAACTACGACACGCAGCTCCTGTTTGTGAGCCTCGGCGGGGGGGGGGGGGGGGGGAGTGGGGGTGTCAGGACCGCTATGCGGGGACTTCCTGTCTTTTACCAGGAACTCATCAGTGTCTGGAACAGAGTTTCCACCAAGCGCAGCTCTCCCTCGTCTGGAGTGGCGGCTGTCCTGCAGGAGCCGCTGCTCGGGAATCCGTACCTCCACGACCGAGGTTTTAGGTGGCAGGCGGATGAGAGGGCTGTGGCTGGTGAGGTGACCAGGGTTAGGGACCTGCTCGATGGCGGAGGAGCAGGCTGGATGGTGCCAGACGTACTGGCACAGCACCTATCCTGGGCCAACGTCCGCCGCGCGGCCGATGCCATCGAGTCGCTAAAAACAGCTCTGGGCCCTGACTCCGTTAGGTGTGCCGAGGAGGCTCAAGCACGTGGGGAGATCCCGTCCGAACTGACCTTCGTCTGGACAGAATTCCTCATCGGCGCCAAGAAACCTCCCTCCGGAGCCAGCGCCTCACAACTTGAGCCTCCTCCGGGAAATCCCCTCCATGCCTTTCAGTTCTGCGCGGAGGGGTTTCCTGTACGGGCTGCTCCTGCACACTCTCCACCTTGCCATCCTCATCTGCCGTCCGGACACGCCATGGTGCACCATCTTGCCATCCGGAGGAGGCGGGGGTCCCCAATGGAGTGCTCGCTACGCAGGAGTCCTCCCACTATTTATTGAGGACTTAGCCTGGAGGGTGTTCCATGGAGCAGTCCCGTGCAATAAGTTTATAAGTTGGTTTTCTGTGATCTGAAAGAGTCCGTGTTCCATGTGTACACTGAATGTGTGAGGTTGCAGACCCTGTTCCTACTCCTCAATTTCTGGTTGCACTTCAGTCCCACACTCCTGATCTTTGGGCACCCTGTGCGGAGGGGAGTGGGTAGGTCGGAAGGCCTCCTCGTAGGACTGCTCCTGGGCCTGGCCAAGGGGGCCAGCAGCCGGTCCAGGCAGGGGGGTGGTCGAGGGGGTCGTTCAGCCCGACTGCCTGACTCTCTTCCGCGGTTACATCCGAGCCAGGGTGTCCCTGGAGATGGAGCACGCGGTGTCCATCGGTACACTCGCGGCCTTCCGCGAGAGGTGGGCGCTGGAGGGACTGGAGTGCATCATCGTTAAAGTTTTCAAATGTAAATTTGTGGGTTCTCGTGCCAAAGGGGGCATTTGATTTACGTTTCAACTAAAATAGTTGTAGAGCTGTTGAGTTGGGAGTGGCTTAGCCAGTCACGTGACCCCAGCCTCAATAAAACCCCAGCCAGTTGAGTTCAGGGGATCCACAATGAGGCAGGTGGTTGTGAGCCTGGTGGATGAACTGGTAATGCGTCGTGTGATTGTTAAATCTTTGCTAATAAACCAACTAGTTCTTAATAGCAATGTGTTGCTATGAATTCTTCAGCAAAGAACCCTTGAAGCAAGTACCTTACAGGGGGGAGACGGGCTGTGGAAGGGAGGGGGTGGGCTGTGTGGTGGGGGGTGGTGCTGTGTGGGGGTGGTGCTGTGCGGGGGCTGTACAGGGGGGGAGACGGGCTGTGGAAGGGGGGGTGGGCTGTGTGGTGGGGGGTGGTGCTGTGCGGGGGCTGTACAGGGGGGGAGACGGGCTGTGGAAGGGGGGTGGCTGTGCAGGGAGCAGTGCAGCTTACAGGGGACATTGTCAGCAACCCTACACCACCCCCCTCGCCTGCCTCAATCCCCCCAGTGTGAAGGTTCCCCCATCACTGCCCGCTCTGAGCCAGCTTTCAGTCTGTCCCAGTCCTGTGCCCACGGGGAACTGGCTTAAAACTGCCCATAGCGCCCGCCTTTGAGCTCGAATCATGTAGACCTGAAGGAGGCCCTTCGGCCCATCGTGCCTGTCCGATTTGTTGCTCAAACTCCCCTCGTAGCCCTGATTCCTTGTTCCTTTTTAGTATCTGCTGGATTCCCTGAGCTTCTCGGCTCCCTCCCTCACTACACCCTCCTGCTCCCTCCCTCAGTACACCCACCTGCTCCCTCCCTCACTACACTCTCCTGCTCCCTCCCTCCCTCACTATACCCTCCTGCTCACTACACCCTCCTGCTCCCTCTCTCCCTCAGTACACCCTCCTGCTCCCTCCCTCAGTACGCCCTCCTGCTCCCTCCCTCAGAACACCCTCCTGCTCCCTCCCTCAGTACGCCCTCCTGCTCCCTCCCTCACTACACCCGCCTGGTCCCTCCCTCAGTACACCCGCCTGCTCCCTCCCTCACTACACTCTCCTGCTCCCTCCCTCACTATACCCTCCTGCTCACTACACCCTCCTGCTCCCTCTCTCCACCCTCCTGCTCCCTCCCTCAGTACGCCCTCCTGCTCCCTCCCTCACTACACCCGCCTGGTCCCTCCCTCAGTACACCCGCCTGCTCCCTCCCTCACTACACTCTCCTGCTCCCTCCCTCACTATACCCTCCTGCTCACTACACCCTCCTGCTCCCTCTCTCCACCCTCCTGCTCCCTCCCTCAGTACACCCGCCTGCTCCCTCCCTCACTACACTCTCCTGCTCCCTCCCTCACTATACCCTCCTGCTCACTACACCCTCCTGCTCCCTCCCTCAGTACGCCCTCCTGCTCTCTCCCTCAGTACACCCACCTGCTCCCTCCCTCAGTACACCCTCTTGCTCCCTCCCTCAGTACGCCCTCCTGCTCCCTCCCTCCCTCAGTACGCCCTCCTGCTCCCTCCCTCCCTCAGTACGCCCTCCTGCTCCCTCCCTCAGTACACCCTCCTGCTCCCTCCCTCCCTCAGTACACCCGCCTGCTCTGTAACTGCCACCTCCAGCTCCAACACTCGAGTGTCCCGAGCAATAAATTGCAGTTGGAGACAAAGCGGTTTGGTCCGACTGGGACTTTGTTATCTTTTCCTGGACATGGCCCAGTGACTCACGGAGCAAACACACTCATTCAGTCATCAGCTCCAACCCCGACTTCCTCAGCACAAAACTGCCATTTGGTTAAAGCTCCCACTGCACTGCACACAGGGTCTGACTTACACTGGTCTATTTTAACCCCGTTTCTTTCTTCCGATGGTTCCTATGGTCACCGCAGAGCAGGAAGGCCGTCGGTTGGGTTAACCGACCCGCAGAAAGCAGCGCTACCATCCGCCCCTGGGACCAGAGAGGTTCCTGGGTCCTCCCCACCTCGGATCACGGCCCAACATTTCACACCAGAAATTGCATCTGTGGGGTCCCAATCGAATGAAAGAAAGACTTGCATTTATATAGCGCCTTTCACAAACCCTCTTTTGAAGTGCTGTAATGTAGGAGACGCGACAACCAATTTGCGCACAGCAAGGTCCCACAAACAGAAATGTTTATCCCTCAACTAACAGCTGTGTTTGTTATGTTGATTGAGGGATAAATATTGGCCTCAGGACCCCGGGGAGAACACCCCTGCTCATCTTCACAATAGTGGCCATGGGATCTTTTACGCCCACCTGAGAGAGCAAACAGGGCCTCAGTTTAATGTCTCGTCTGAAAGACGGCACCTCTGACAGTGCAGCATTCACTCAGACCTACACTGGAGTGTCAGCCTAGATTTTTATGCTCGAGCCCCTGGAGTGGGGCTTGAACCCACGACCTCCTTGCTATTGTGGAGATGAGAGTGCTACCCACTGAGCCATGACTGACACCATACCACAGCCCTGTAGTGACAGACAGTGTGTAGTTAACAGTGGACAGTTACGATCAGCGTGCGAGAGAGTGTGTGCACTGAAGCACTCTCTGCAGAAAAGCAAAAGCTCGGTAAATTGGAATTGCCAATTCATGTTCCTTTGGCCATCCCAATGATACTTTTTCTAACACAGACTCCCGCCCCTTCTCTCCATGCTCGTCTGGTGATGTTTGATTTTCTGGCACTGGGTCAGGCTGAAAGAGCCAGCCAAATCTCAATGAAAAGTGAGACAGTGTGTAATGCAGGCTGTTGACATGGTAAAACATCCCATTTGGGACAAGAACGTGTGCAGCGTGATCTTGCAAACAGCAATATTTCCACAAACAGTCTGCCAAAAATCCCTTTTTTTTTTGCCTGCAGGACTATGTTTCAACCAGAGTTTGGGTTGGTTGGAAAACATGCACTATTTCTGCCTCGCCTGAGGTGAAAGTTCATCCTCCTCCAGCCCAACTGCGGCAGGGCCCCAAACCGAAGCCACGGCCTTCAATTCGTGTCCACGTGCAGGAGGTTAAAGGTCAACACCGGCCAGCAGTCCTTTGGGGTCAGCAGGTCAGCAACAACAACAACAACTTGCATTTATAAAGCACCTTTAATGTCGTAAAACGTCCCACTGAAAGTTGGCATGCAGGTACAGCAGGCGATGAAGAAGGCAAATAGTATGTTGGCCTTCATAGCAAGGGGATTTGAGTATAGGAGCAGGGAGGTCTTACTGCAGTTGTGCAGGGCCTTGGTGAGGCCTCACCTGGAATATTGTGTTCAGTTTTGGTCTCCTAATCTGAGGAAGGACGTTCTTGCTATTGAGGGAGTGCAGCGAAGGTTCACCAGACTGATTCCCGGGATGGCAGGACTGGCATATGAAGAAAGACTGGATCGACTGGGCCTGTATTCACTGGAGTTTAGAAGAATGAGAGGGGATGTCATAGAAACACATAAAATTCTGACGGGACTCGACAGGTTAGATGCGGGAAGAATGTTCCCGATTTTGGGGAAGTCCAGAACCAGGGGACACAGTCTAAGGATAAGGGGTAAGCCATTTTGGACTGAGATGAGGAGAAACGTCTTCAGTCAGAGAGTTGTTAACCTGTGGAATTCCCTGCCGCAGAGAGTTGTTGATGCCAGTTCGTTGGATATATTCAAGAGGGAGTTAGATATGGCCCTTACGGCTAAAGGGATGAAGGGGTATGGAGAGAAAGCAGGAAAGGGGTACTGAGGGAATGATCAGCCATGATCTTATTGAATGGTGGTGCAGGCTCGAGGGGCCAAATGGCCTACTCCTGCACCTACTTTCTATGTTTCTATGTTTCTAAGGCACTTCACAGGAGCGTGATCAGACAAAATGTGACAGCGATAGCAAACATCCATGGGAGGTGGGCCTGAGAGCAGGGCCTCGCTATTACCCCCTCCGACAGGCAGTGCAATGTATGCCCTGGTGAGTGTGCTCACAGGTTGGTGGAGCTATTGACTTGGGAGTGGCTTAGCCAGTCACGTGATGTTCACAAGACTCAATAAAATCCCAGCCAGTTGGGTTCGGGGGATCCACGATGAGGCAGGTGGTCGTGAGGCTGGTGGATGAACTGGTCGCCTGAGGAAGAGAGTGTTTGAAGACCAGGCCCTCAAATCTGCCACCAAGCTCATGGTCTATAGGGCTGTAGTAATACCCGCCCTCAGAGACATGGACCATGTACAGTAGACACCTCAAATCGCTGGAGAAATATCACCAACGATGCCTCCGCAAGATCCTGCAAATCCCCTGGGAGGACAGACGTACCGACGTTAGCGTCCTCGACCAGGCCAACATCCCCAGCATCAAAGCACTGACCACACTCGACCAGCTCCGCTGGGCAGGCCACATTGTTCGCTTGCCTGACACGAGACTCCCAAAGCAAGCGCTCTATTCGGAACTCCTTCATGGCAAACGAGTCCCAGGTGGGCAGAGGAAACGTTACAAGGACACCCTCAAAGCCTCCCTGATAAAGTGCAATATCCCCACTGACACCTGGGAGTCCCTGGCCAAAGACCACCCTAAGTGGAGGAAGTACATCCGGGAGGGCGCTGAGCACCTCGAGTCTCATCGCCGAGAGCATGCAGAAATCAAGTGCAGGCAGCGGAAGGAGCGTGCGGCAAACCAGTCCCACCCTCCCTGACCCTCAACGACTATCTGTCCCACCTGTGACAGGGACTGTGGGCCTCGTATTGGACTGTTCAGTCACCTGAGAACTCATTTTTGGAATGGAAGCAGGATTTTGAGGGACTGCCTATGATGATGATGGCTGAACTGGTAATGTGTCGTGTGATTGTTAAACCTTTTGCTAATAAACCAACTCGTTCTTATTAGCAACGTGTTGCTATCGCTTGCCTGTCGATCGCAGACGCTCTCTCCCTACCTCTAATCTATCGCTTAAGTAAAGAACCCAAGAAGCAGGTACATTACAGGCAGGAGAGGGTCGGGCGAGGGTTTATAAATATAAAAACAGGGAACGCATCCCTAACCTGCCATAAATCGGCTCCCACAGTGCAATTGGGAACCTGCTTTACATTTAACAGTTGCCACACACGTTTCCCAGGATTCGGGAAACCTGGCAGTGAAAGGGAGGCGGGAGCGACCTTTTCCAGCGCTCCTTGTGGGCCAGGAGGAGCTGGAGTGATTCCCCCAGGCCTCCTCGTTGTCAATTGCAGCCTCTCTCTCCCAACCTGCAATCTATCGCTCCCTTCCTCCCACAACGGCTGACGCCTCCACCCCAGCCCCAATCTTTCACTAACACACGAGCAAAGTGCTGCAGATGCTGGAAATCTGAAATAAAAACAGAAATTGCTGGAAACACTCTTGCACGGGGAAGAGGAGACGTTTCGAGCCGGGAAACTGGAAACTGTTGATGTGATCATCCTCCGCCATTTCCACCACCTCCAGCGTGATCCCACCACCAATCACACCTTCCCCTCCCCTCCCCTCTCAGCGTTCCGAAGGGACCGCTCCCTCCGCGACACCCTGGTCCATTCCGTTGTCACCCCCAGCACTCCCTCCCCTTCCCACGGCACCTTCCCGTGCAAGCGCAGGAGATGCAACACCTGCCCTTTTACCTCCTCCCTTCCCACCGCTCAAGGCCCCAAACACTCCTAGGTGAAACAGTGATTTACTTGTACTTTTTTTCAATTCAGTATACTGTAGTCGCTACTCACGATGTGGTCTCCTCTACACTGGGGAGACCGAGCGCAGATTGAGTGATCGATTTGCAGAACACTTCCGTTCAGTCCGTAAGCGTGATCCTGAGCTTCCGATCGCCCGACGTTATAATTCTCCACCCCACTCTGATCCTCGTCTCGTACACTGCTCCCTCCAATGAAGCTCAATGTAAGCTCGAGGAACAGCACCTCGTGTTGCAATTAGGCACTTTACAGTCTTCCGGATTCAACACTGACTTCAACAATTTCAGACCATAACCTCTGCCCCCATTTTCTCAGACAGCAGCTATTGGTAATGATTCTGCCCATCTCAGTTACACCTCCACTAGACCCACCTTTTGTTTCTTTACTTGTCCCATTACCATCTCCTTGCACCACCATCCCTTTTGTCATTTAATCTCTTCTGCCTCCCACCCTATCCCCTCCCCCTTGCCCTGCCACTGTACTTGCTTAAAACCCATTACATCTCGAACCTTTTCCATCAGCATGAAGCATTAACTGTTTCTCTCTCCACAGATGCGGCCCGACCTGCTGAGTATTTCCAGCATTTGCTGTTTTTATCCCAGTCTCTCGCTCGGTCTGGATTGCAGGGGGAGAGTTCCCGAGGCTCCCTGGCCGTGGTCTCCCGTTGATGGTATTCCTGCCAATTTGTCCGGCCGCCCGGCGGCAGATGGAAGAAAACAATGACAATCGGGTCCTGCTGTTAGATTCTGCAGGAGCTGCATGTTCTCGAGCTCGCTGAGTTTTCCCTGCACCCTCCCTGTACATATCGCGGCCCAGTTCCCCAACCTGTGCCCCTGGCCGGGGGCAATGTGTCAGGAGATCTTGAGGATGGAGATGGTGACATCTGACTCCTCATCTTTTCCGCCAAATTAAGTCGGCCAGCAAGCGCCCCGTGAGCTGTGGGTGTAAGCCAATTAGTGGTTAGTCTGCGCTTAGCGGGTAGTGATACCCTTCCTGTACAGCTCAGACGTGGACCATATACAGTAGACACCTCAAATCGCTGGAGAAATACCACCAACGATGTCTTCGCAAGATCCTGCAAATCCCCTGGGAGGACAGATGCACCAACGTCAATGTCCTCGATCAGGCCAACATCCCCAGCATCGAAGCACTGACCACACTCGACCAGCTCCGGTGGGCGGCCACATTGTTCGCATGCCTAACACAAGACTCCCAAAGCAAGCGCTCTACTCGGAACTCCTACATAGCAAGCGAGCCCCAGGTGGGCAGAGAAAACGTTTCAAGGACACCCTCAAAGCCTCCCTGATAAAGTGCAACATCCCCACCGACACCTGGGAGTCCCTGGCCAAAGACGACCCTAAGTGGAGGAAGTGCATCCGGGAGGGCGCTGAGCTCCTCGAGTCTCGTCGCCGAGAGCATGCAGAAACCAAGCGCAGACAGTGGAAGGAGCGTGCGGCAAACCAGACTCCCCACCCACCCTTTCCCTCAACGACTGTCTGTCCTATCTGTGACAGAGACTGTAATTCCCGTATTGGACTGCACAGTCACCTGAGAACTCAGTTTTAGAGTGGGAGCGAGTTTTCCTCGACTCCAAAGGGCTGCCGATGATGGGTCTGCGCTTAGCTTGCTGCTCAGAGCCTATGGCAGCACAAGATGAGTTAGGAGTCTGGGGAAGGGTGCACCCAGCCAGGGCACGCATACTGCTCACTATCCATGCAAGCGGGCTCGTTACTTGCCCTCGGAATGTGGACAACCTGAAAGGGAGCCCAAGTTTACTGCCAGTCCCTCAATGCCGAGTCCAGTAAAGGACATCACTGAACCAGTTGGGCTTTTATGACACTCCGGTACCTTTTATGGTCATTTTTCTGGTGACAGTCCACAAATTACCAGATTTATTGAATTCAATTTCACAACCTGTCAGGATGGGTTTTTACCAAATGACCTCTAGGTTGCTAGTCCTGTAAAATAAGAAAGACTTGCATTTATATAGCGCCTTTTACGACCACCGGACGTCCCAAAGCTCTTTACAGCCAATGAAGTACTTCTGGAGTGTAGTCGCTGTTGTAATGTGGGAAACACGGCAGCCAATTTGCGCACAGCAAGCTCCCACAAACAGCAACGTGATAGTGAGCAGATAATCTGTTCTAGTGATGTTGGTTGGGGGTTAAATATTGGTCGCGACACCGGGGAGAACTCCCCTGCTCTTCTTCAATAGTGCCATGGGATCTTTTACATTCACCTGAGAGAGCAGACGGGGCCTCGGTTTAACATCTCATTCCAACGACGGCACCTCCGACAGTGCAGCGCTCCCTCAGCACTGCACTGGAGTGTCAGCCGAGATTTTTGTGCTCAATGGTGTGGGTCTATGAACTCACAACATTACATAAGAACATAAGAAATAGGAGCAGGAGTCGGCCATTCTATAAGGTCATGGCTGATCTGATCATGGACTCAGCTCCACTTCCCCGCCCGCTCCCCATAACCCTTCACTCCCTTATCGCTCAAAAATCTGTCTATCTCCACCTTAAATATATTCAATGTTCCAGCCACTGCTCTCCGGGGCAGAGAATTCCAAAGGTTCACTACCCTCTGAGAGAAGAAATTCCTCCTCATCTCAGTTTTAAATGGGTGACCCCTTATTCTGAGACTATGCCCCCAAGTTGTAGATTCCCCTATGAGGTTCCCCTATGAGACATTGTAATTCTGAGGTGAGAGGGCTACCCATGTGCCCAGGCTGCTGTCCCCTGCGTGCATAGTGGCTGAGGATTGGGATTGGTTGAGCTGTGGTGGTTCTCCCCGACCTCTGCCCCCAGTACCACTCACCATGACTCAACATGAACAAACACTCAGTCAGCCCCAGGGATCTGTACCCAAGGAAGCCTCTACCTTCAGGAAAGCAATGAGGAAGAGTGGGGGGAAATTGTAAAAGGGAAAAATAAAGTTCAAATCAGGAACTGAGTGCAAGAGGATGGAATCGAAACGGAATTATCACAGAATCATAGACATTTACGGCACGGAAGGAGGCCATTTCGGCCCACCTTATCCGCGTCAGCTGACAAAGAGCTATCCAGCCTAATCCCACTTTCCAGCTCTTGGTCCATAGCCCTGTAGGTTACGGCACTTCAAGTGATGATGGTGACCAGAACTGCACGCAGTACTCTAGCTGTGGCCTAACCAGGAGGAATTCCTTCACGCAGAGGGGTGTGAATCTTTGGAATTTTCTGCCCCGGAGGGCTGTGGATGCTGAATCGTTGAGTATATTCAAGGCTGAGACCGATAGATTTTGGAACACAAAGAGATATGGAGTTGAGGTCGAAGGTCAGCCATGATTTTATTGAATGGGGGAGTAGGCTTGTTCCGCTGGAACTCCTGGTTCGAACCAGGTGTGCGTGTGCCTGGAGTAAGTGTATTTAATGAGGAGAGTATGTCGGCAAACCTTTCACACACTGAAGGCAGGGTTTTCAAACCTCAGAGTGACGTGTTGAGGTGAAGCATCTACCACTGAGAGGCCTGAGGTTTTGGTTTATAACCTTGTGTGTATAAAGGTCTCTGTATTCATTCTATTATCTCCACACTCGTCGTTTCCCCAACATCAATAAGTAGTGAAGATGGGGATCAAAGAGCAGTGACTGAAATAAATCTCATCATCCAACATTTGCAAAGAATCCTGCTGCACACTAACAGGGCCTACGACCCTTTATTGCATAGGAACATAAGAAATAGACCCAGGAGTCGGCCATTCGGCCCCTCGAGCCTGCTCCGCCATTCAATAAGATCATGGCTGATCGGATCACGGACTCAGCTCCACCTCCCTGCCCGCTCCCCATAACTCTTCACTCCCTTATCTGTCTATCTCCACCTTAAATATATTCAATGACCCAGCCTCCACAGCTCTCTGGGGCAGAGAATTCCACAGATTTACAACCCTCCGAGAGAAGAAATTCCTCCTCATCTCAGTTTTAAATGGACGGCCCCTTATTCTGAGACTATTTCCCCTATGGGTGGAAATATCCTCTCTGTATCCACCTTGTCGAGCCCTCTCATTATCTTACGTTTCTTATAAACTATTGCTCAGTACCAATTGTGTACCACAGATAGAGGCTGTCATCGTCATCATCATCATAGGCGCTCCCTCGTATCGAGGATGACTTGCTTCCACGCCAAAAAGGTGTTTCAATGAAGAACCTAATATTCCAGATCACGAAGCGTGGAAGATGCCTGTACGTGGATTTTTTTATCGTGGGGTGACCGTTGCACACCAGCCACCACACGGGCTTGACAGAGCTAGGTCTTGGTCCAGTGGCAAGGGTTATCCAAGATGACCTGCTCTGCTGCACGGACCTAGTGCGCACACATATCGCAGTGTGGGCTGGCCCGTGCTGCCCCTGGGCCCTCGCCTCTCCTGGGCCCCGAACTCACACCTCTCCCGGGTTCCAATCACATCCCTCTACAATCTCTCACCGCTCCTTCGCCCCGACCTCGCCGCTCCTGCTGTACCTGCCCACGCTCCAATCACCGACCTGGATTATGGTGACGTCACTCTTCACTGCCGTTGCTCTCCTGCTCCAGCTCGCGCTGTACCTTGCAGTAGTATGCTCCACACTGCTCCCTGGGCCGCTCACCGCTCCTTTTATGGCCCTGAGCTGCCGCTGGTGGTCTCTCGCAGGTCGGGGCTGCCATGCTGCACCCACACTGTGACCTACCCAGTCTATTGTGTACAGTTTTGGTCTCCTAATCTGAGGAAGGACGTTCTTGCTATTGAGGGAATGCAGCGAAGGTTCACCAGACTGATTCCTGGGATGGCAGGATTGGCATATGAAGAAAGACTGGATCGACTGGGCTTATATTCACTGGAATTTAGAAGAATGAGAGGGAATCTCATAGAAACATATAAAATTATGACGGGACGGGACAGGTTAGATGCAGGAAGAATGTTCCCAATGTTGGGGAAGTCCAGAACCAGGGGTCACAGTCTAAGGATAAGGGGTAAACCATTTAGGACCGAGATGAGGAGAAACTTCTTCACTCAGAGAATTGTGAACCGGTGGAATTCTCTACCGCAGAAAGTTGTTGAGGACAGTTCGTTGGATATATTCAAGAGGGAGTTAGATATGCCCCTTACGGCTAAAGGTACCAAGGGGTATGGAGAGAAAGCAGGAAAGGGGTAATGAGGTGAATGATCAGCCATGATCATGTTGAATGGTGGTGCAGGCTCGAAGGGCCGAATGGCCTACTCCTGCATCTATTTTCTATGTTTCTATGTTTCTATACCCAGATACAGGCCTTGTACCCACACTGCACCTTACTGTGATTGCTGCTTTAAATGGTTTTGTGGGGCCAGTCAGGTGGAGAGGGCAGTAATGATCTTGGTTGGATACCTGTGGGGCTCCCTGCGGAGTGAGCTTAGCTGCTTGTGTACTGCTTGTGTTGTGATGTAAATGCCAGGAGCCCGGTGTCTCTGGAGCAGCTCACTCACTCTGCGAAGTCTCTCCAGCCGCTGTCTGTGCCTGGGGTCTGGCACCGACTGGGATAAAGGCCTCAGGCTGCAAGGATCCAAATTAAAACCAGGCCAAAGTCAAAAGGGAATCACTGCACCGGATTGATCCCGGGTTGAGGGTTTGACTTTACACATCTACATGTAACGTGATTGGTGATCGGTATTGAAATGTATCCTGGGATGTAACGTAAACCTGTTCTTACCTGCTCCATGTAATACCCTTATTTACACAGTGCTACATGTAACGTGATTTATGGATTGTACTAAACTGTACCTTGACATGAAATGTATGCTAGTGCATTGTATGGAATTGCTGACCACAAGTACTGAACTATTTTCCAATGTATTGTGAAAATTTTATATGAATAAAGTAGATTTTGGAAAAAATAGCATTAAATCAGAAACAGTCAGCAATTTTTTGGGGTCTTTTCTCTGATAAAATGGGGAGTACTTCACCCCCGACACCGTGAAGTGATTTACCGCCAGTCAGGTGATGTGGAGACGGATCCCCGATCGCCACACAGTCCCAGCGATGGCGGTGTCACGTGACACGGGTAATGAGGTGGTTTGCACAAGGCCGAGGGGAAGGTGCTGTGCTCGTGGCACAGCAAGATCCCACTCAACACAACACAACTGAAACATTACTCTTAATGTAATCAACAATAACGTGTATTTATATAGCGCCTTTAACCGAGTGAAACGTCCCAAGGCGCTTCACAGGAGTGACAAAACAGTGACATTTGACACTGAGCCGGAGGTAGGTTTTAAGGAGCATCTGCAAGGAGGAAAGAGAGGTAGAGAGGCGGAGAGGTTTAGGGAGGGAGTTCCAGAGCTTGGGGCCCAGGCAACAGAAGGCACGGTCACCAATGGTGGAGCGATTATAATCAGGGATGGTCAGGAGGGCAGAATTAGAGGAGTGCAGATATCTCGGGGGGGGGGGGGGGGGAGTTGTGGGGTTGGAGGAGATTACAGAGATAGGGAGGGCTGAGGCCATGGAGGGATTTGAAAACAAGGATGAGCATTTTGAAATCGAGGCGTCGCTTAACCGGTGTAGGTCAGTGAGCACAGGGGGTGATGGGTGAGCGGGACTCGGTGTGAGTTAGGACACGGGGCAGTGAGCACAGGGGGTGATGGGTGAGTGGGACTGGGTGTGAGTTAGGACACGGAGCAGCGAGCACAGGGGGTGATGGGTGAGCAGGACTTGGTGCGAGTTAGGACACGGGGCAGTGAGCACAGGGGGTGATGGGTGAGCGGGACTGGGTATGAGTTAGGACACGGGGCAGTGAGCACAGGGGGTGATGGGTGAGCGGGACTGGGTGTGAGTTAGGACACGGGGCAGTGAGCACAGGGGGTGATGGGTGAGCGGGACTCGGTGTGAGTTAGGACACGGGGCAGTGAGCACAGGGGGTGATGGGTGAGCAGGACTCGGTGCGAGTTAGGACACCGGTCAGTGAGCACAGGGGGTGATGGGTGAGCGGGACTGGATGTGAGTTAGGACACGGGGCAGGGAGCACAGGGGGTGATGGGTGAGCGGGACTGGGTGTGAGTTAGGACACGGGGCAGTGAGCACAGGGGGTGATGGGTGAGCGGGACTCGGTGTGAGTTAGGACACGGGGCAGTGAGCACAGGGGGTGATGGGTGAGCAGGACTCGGTGTGAGTTAGGACACGGGGCAGTGAGCACAGCGGGTGATGGGTGAGTGGGACTGGGTGTGAGTTAGGACACGGGGCAGTGAGCACAGGGGGTGATGGGTGAGCGGGACTCGGTGTGAGTTAGGACACGGGGCAGTGAGCACGGGGTGATGGGTGAGCAGGACTCGGTGTGAGTTAGGACACGGGGCAGTGAGCACAGGGGGTGATGGGTGAGCGGGACTGGGTGCAAGTTAGGACACGGGGCAGGGAGCACAGGGGGTGATGGGTGAGCGGGACTGGGTGTGAGTTAGGACACGGGGCAGTGAGCACAGGGGGTGATGGGTGAGCGGGACTCGGTGCGAGTTAGGACACGGGGCAGCGAGCACAGGGGGTGATGGGTGAGTGGGACTGGGTGTGAGTTAGGACACGGGGCAGTGAGCACAGGGGGTGATGGGTGAGTGGGACTGGGTGTGAGTTAGGACACGGAGCAGCGAGCACAGGGGGTGATGGGTGAGCAGGACTTGGTGCGAGTTAGGACACGGGGCAGTGAGCACAGGGGGTGATGGGTGAGCGGGACTGGGTATGAGTTAGGACACGGGGCAGTGAGCACAGGGGGTGATGGGTGAGCGGGACTGGGTGTGAGTTAGGACACGGGGCAGTGAGCACAGGGGGTGATGGGTGAGCGGGACTCGGTGTGAGTTAGGACACGGGGCAGTGAGCACAGGGGGTGATGGGTGAGCAGGACTCGGTGCGAGTTAGGACACCGGTCAGTGAGCACAGGGGGTGATGGGTGAGCGGGACTGGATGTGAGTTAGGACACGGGGCAGTGAGCACAGGGGGTGATGGGTGAGCGGGACTGGGTGTGAGTTAGGACACGGGGCAGTGAGCACAGGGGGTGATGGGTGAGCGGGACTCGGTGTGAGTTAGGACACGGGGCAGTGAGCACAGGGGGTGATGGGTGAGCAGGACTCGGTGCGAGTTAGGACACCGGTCAGTGAGCACAGGGGGTGATGGGTGAGCGGGACTGGATGTGAGTTAGGACACGGGGCAGGGAGCACAGGGGGTGATGGGTGAGCGGGACTGGGTGTGAGTTAGGACACGGGGCAGTGAGCACAGGGGGTGATGGGTGAGCGGGACTCGGTGTGAGTTAGGACACGGGGCAGTGAGCACAGGGGGTGATGGGTGAGCAGGACTCGGTGTGAGTTAGGACACGGGGCAGTGAGCACAGCGGGTGATGGGTGAGTGGGACTGGGTGTGAGTTAGGACACGGGGCAGTGAGCACAGGGGGTGATGGGTGAGCGGGACTCGGTGTGAGTTAGGACACGGGGCAGTGAGCACGGGGTGATGGGTGAGCAGGACTCGGTGTGAGTTAGGACACGGGGCAGTGAGCACAGGGGGTGATGGGTGAGCGGGACTGGGTGCAAGTTAGGACACGGGGCAGTGAGCACAGGGGGTGATGGGTGAGCGGGACTCGGTGTGAGTTAGGACACGGGGCAGTGAGCACAGGGGGTGATGGGTGAGCGGGACTCGGTGTGAGTTAGGACACGGGGCAGTGAGCACAGGGGGTGATGGGTGAGCGGGACTCGGTGTGAGTTAGGACACGGGGCAGTGAGCACAGGGGGTGATGGGTGAGTGGGACTGGGTGTGAGTTAGGATACGGGGCAGTGAGCACAGGGGGTGATGGGTGAGCGGGACTCGGTGTGAGTTAGGACACGGGGCAGTGAGCACAGAGGGTGATGGGTGAGCAGGACTCGGTGTGAGTTAGGACACGGGGCAGTGAGCACAGGGGGTGATGGGTGAGCGGGACTGGGTGCAAGTTAGGACACGGGGCAGTGAGCACAGGGGGTGATGGGTGAGCGGGACTCGGTGTGAGTTAGGACACGGGGCAGTGAGCACAGGGGGTGATGGGTGAGCGGGACTCGGTGCAAGTTAAGACACGGGGCAGTGAGCACAGGGGGTGATGGGTGAGCAGGACTCGGTGTGAGTTAGGACACAGGGCAGTGAGCACAGGGGGTGATGGATGAGTGGGACTGGGTGTGAGTTAGGACACGGGGCAGTGAGCACAGGGGGTGATGGGTGAGCAGGATTCGGTGCAAGTTAGGACACGGGGCAGCGAGCACAGGGGGTGATGGGTGAGCAGGACTCGGTGCAAGTTAGGACACGGGGCAGCGAGCACAGGGGGTGATGGGTGAGCAGGACTGGGTGCGAGTTAGGACACGGGGCAGCGAGCACAGGGGGTGATGGGTGAGTGGGACTGGGTGCGAGTTCGGACACGGGGCAGCGAGCACAGGGGGTGATGGGTGAGCTGGACTCGGTGCAAGTTAGGACACGGGGCAGCGAGCACAGGGGGTGATGGGTGAGCAGGACTCGGTGCAAGTTAGGACACGGGGCAGCGAGCACAGGGGGTGATGGGTGAGCAGGACTGGGTGCGAGTTAGGACACGGGGCAGCGAGCACAGGGGGTGATGGGTGAGTGGGACTGGGTGTGAGTTAGGACACGGGGCAGTGAGCACAGGGGGTGATGGGTGAGCGGGACTGGGTGTGAGTTAGGACACGGGGCAGTGAGCACAGGGGGTGATGGGTGAGCGGGACTGGGTGTGAGTTAGGACACGGGGCAGTGAGCACAGGGGGTGATGGGTGAGCGGGACTGGGTGCGAGTTAGGACACGGGGCAGTGAGCACAGGGGGTGATGGGTGAGTGGGACTGGGTGTGAGTTAGGACACGGGGCAGTGAGCACAGGGGGTGATGGGTGAGTGGGACTCGGTGCGAGTTAGGACACGGGGCAGCGAGCACAGGGGGTGATGGGTGAGCGGGACTCGGTGCAAGTTAGGACACGGGGCAGCGAGCACAGGGGGTGATGGGTGAGCAGGACTGGGTGCGAGTTAGGACACGGGGCAGTGAGCACAGGGGGTGATGGGTGAGTGGGACTGGGTGTGAGTTAGGACATGCGGCAGTGAGCACAGGGGGTGATGGGTGAGTGGGACTGGGTGTGAGTTAGGACACGGGGCAGTGAGCACAGGGGGTGATGGGTGAGCGGGACTCGGTGTGAGTTAGGACACGGGGCAGTGAGCACAGGGGGTGATGGGTGAGCGGGACTGGGTGCGAGTTAGGACACGGGGCAGTGAGCACAGGGGGTGATGGGTGAGTGGGACTGGGTGTGAGTTAGGACACGGGGCAGTGAGCACAGGGGGTGATGGGTGAGCGGGACTCGGTGCAAGTTAGGACACGGGGCAGCGAGCACAGGGGGTGATGGGTGAGCAGGACTGGGTGCGAGTTAGGACACGGGGCAGTGAGCACAGGGGGTGATGGGTGAGTGAGACTGGGTGTGAGTTAGGACCTGCGGCAGTGAGCACAGGGGGTGATGGGTGAGTGGGACTGGGTGTGAGTTAGGACACGGGGCAGTGAGCACAGGGGGTGATGGGTGAGCGGGACTCGGTGTGAGTTAGGACACGGGGCAGTGAGCACAGGGGGTGATGGGTGAGCGGGACTGGGTGCGAGTTAGGACACGGGGCAGTGAGCACAGGGGGTGATGGGTGAGTGGGACTGGGTGTGAGTTAGGACACGGGGCAGTGAGCACAGGGGGTGATGGGTGAGCGGGACTCGGTGCAAGTTAGGACACGGGGCAGCGAGCACAGGGGGTGATGGGTGAGCAGGACTCGGTGCAAGTTAGGACACGGGGCAGCGAGCACAGGGGGTGATGGGTGAGCAGGACTGGGTGCGAGTTAGGACACGGGGCAGTGAGCACAGGGGGTGATGGGTGAGTGGGACTGGGTGTGAGTTAGGACACGGGGCAGTGAGCACAGGGGGTGATGGGTGAGAGGGACTGGGTGTGAGTTAGGACACGGGGCAGTGAGCATAGGGGGTGATGGGTGAGCGGGACTGGGTGTGAGTTAGGACACGGGGCAGTGAGCACAGGGGGTGATGGGTGAGCGGGACTGGGTGTGAGTTAGGACACGGGGCAGTGAGCACACGGGGTGATGGGTGAGCGGGACTCGGTGTGAGTTAGCACACGGGGCAGTGAGCACAGGGGGTGATGGGTGAGCAGGACTCGGTGCGAGTTAGGTCACAGGTCAGTGAGCACAGGGGGTGATGGGTGAGCGGGACTGGATGTGAGTTAGGACACGGGGCAGTGAGCACAGGGGGTGATGGGTGAGCGGGACTGGGTGTGAGTTAGGACACGGGGCAGTGAGCACAGGGGGTGATGGGTGAGCGGGACTCGGTGTGAGTTAGGACACGGGGCAGTGAGCACAGGGGGTGATGGGTGAGCAGGACTCGGTGTGAGTTAGGACACGGGGCAGTGAGCACAGCGGGTGATGGGTGAGTGGGACTGGGTGTGAGTTAGTACACGGGGCAGTGAGCACAGGGGGTGATGGGTAAGCGGAACTCGGTGTGAGTTAGGACACGGGGCAGTGAGCACGGGGTGAGGGGTGAGCAGGACTCGGTGTGAGTTAGGACACGGGGCAGTGAGCACAGGGGGTGATGGGTGAGCGGGACTGGGTGCAAGTTAGGACACGGGGCAGTGAGCACAGGGGGTGATGGGTGAGCGGGACTCGGTGTGAGTTAGGACACGGGGCAGTGAGCACAGGGGGTGATGGGTGAGCGGGACTCGGTGTGAGTTAGGACACGGGGCAGTGAGCACAGGGGGTGATGGGTGAGCAGGACTCGGTGTGAGTTAGGACACGGGGCAGTGAGCACAGCGGGTGATGGGTGAGTGGGACTGGGTGTGAGTTAGTACACGGGGCAGTGAGCACAGGGGGTGATGGGTGAGCGGAACTCGGTGTGAGTTAGGACACGGGGCAGTGAGCACGGGGTGAGGGGTGAGCAGGACTCGGTGTGAGTTAGGACACGGGGCAGTGAGCACAGGGGGTGATGGGTGAGCGGGACTGGGTGCAAGTTAGGACACGGGGCAGTGAGCACAGGGGGTGATGGGTGAGCGGGACTCGGTGTGAGTTAGGACACGGGGCAGTGAGCACAGGGGGTGATGGGTGAGCGGGACTCGGTGCAAGTTAGGACACGGGGCAGTGAGCACAGGGGGTGATGGGTGAGCAGGACTCGGTGTGAGTTAGGACACGGGGCAGTGAGCACAGGGGGTGATGGGTGAGTGGGACTGGGTGTGAGTTAGGACACGGGGCAGTGAGCACAGGGGGTGATGGGTGAGCAGGACTCGGTGCAAGTTAGGACACGGGGCAGCGAGCACAGGGGGTGATGGGTGAGCAGGACTCGGTGCAAGTTAGGACACGGGGCAGCGAGCACAGGGGGTGATGGGTGAGCAGGACTGGGTGCGAGTTAGGACACGGGGCAGTGAGCACAGTGGGTGATGGGTGAGCAGGACTCGGTGCGAGTTAGGACACAGGTCAGTGAGCACAGGGGGTGATGGGTGAGCGGGACTCGGTGCGAGTTAGGACACGGGGCAGTGAGCACAGGGGGTGATGGGTGAGCGGGACTGGGTGTGAGTTAGGACACGGGGCAGTGAGCACAGGGGGTGATGGGTGACTGGGACTGGGTGTGAGTTAGGACACGGGGCAGTGAGCACAGGGGGTGATGGGTGAGCGGGACTCGGTGTGAGTTAGGACACGGGGCAGTGAGCACAGGGGGTGATGGGTGAGCGGGACTCGGTGTGAGTTAGGACACGGGGCAGTGAGCACAGGGGGTGATGGGTGAGTGGGACTGGGTGTGAGTTAGGACACGGGGCAGCGAGCACAGGGGGTGATGGGTGAGTGGGACTGGGTGCGAGTTCGGACACGGGGCAGCGAGCACAGGGGGTGATGGGTGAGCTGGACTCGGTGCAAGTTAGGACACGGGGCAGCGAGCACAGTGGGTGATGGGTGAGCAGGATTCGGTGCAAGTTAGGACACGGGGCAGCGAGCACAGGGGGTGATGGGTGAGCAGGACTGGGTGCGAGTTAGGACACGGGGCAGCGAGCACAGGGGGTGATGGGTGAGTGGGACTGGGTGTGAGTTAGGACACGGGGCAGTGAGCACAGGGGGTGATGGGTGAGTGGGACTGGGTGTGAGTTAGGACACGTGGCAGTGAGCACAGGGGGTGATGGGTGAGCGGGATTCGGTGTGAGTTAGGACACGGGGCAGTGAGCACAGGGGGTGATGGGTGAGCGGGACTGGGTGCGAGTTAGGACACGGGGCAGTGAGCACAGGGGGTGATGGGTGAGTGGGACTGGGTGTGAGTTAGGACACGGGGCAGTGAGCACAGGGGGTGATGGGTGAGCGGGACTCCGTGCGAGTTAGGACACGGGGCAGCGAGCACAGGGGGTGATGGGTGAGCAGGACTCGGTGCAAGTTAGGACACGGGGCAGCGAGCACAGGGGCTGATGGGTGAGCAGGACTGGGTGCGAGTTAGGACACGGGGCAGTGAGCACAGGGGGTGATGGGTGAGTGGGACTGGGTGTGAGTTAGGACACGGGGCAGTGAGCACAGGGGGTGATGGGTGAGTGGGACTGGGTGTGAGTTAGGACACGGGGCAGTGAGCACAGGGGGTGATGGGTGAGCGGGACTCGGTGTGAGTTAGGACACGGGGCAGTGAGCACAGGGGGTGATGGGTGAGCGGGACTGGGTGCGAGTTAGGACTCGGGGCAGTGAGCACAGGGGGTGATGGGTGAGTGGGACTGGGTGTGAGTTAGGACACGGGGCAGTGAGCACAGGGGGTGATGGGTGAGCGGGACTCGGTGCGAGTTAGGACACGGGGCAGCGAGCACAGGGGGTGATGGGTGAGCAGGACTCGGTGCAAGTTAGGACACGGGGCAGCGAGCACAGGGGGTGATGGGTGAGCAGGACTGGGTGCGAGTTAGGACACGGGGCAGTGAGCACAGGGGGTGATGGGTGAGTGGGACTGGGTGTGAGTTAGGACACGGGGCAGTGAGCACAGGGGGTGATGGGTGAGAGGGACTGGGTGTGAGTTAGGACACGGGGCAGTGAGCACAGGGGGTGATGGGTGAGCGGGACTGGGTGTGAGTTAGGACACGGGGCAGTGAGCACAGGGGGTGATGGGTGAGCGGGACTGGGTGTGAGTTAGGACACGGGGCAGTGAGCACAGGGGGTGATGGGTGAGCGGGACTCGGTGTGAGTTAGGACACGGGGCAGTGAGCACAGGGGGTGATGGGTGAGCAGGACTCGGTGCGAGTTAGGACACAGATCAGTGAGCACAGGGGGTGATGGGTGAGCGGGACTGGATGTGAGTTAGGACACGGGGCAGTGAGCACAGGGGGTGATGGGTGAGCGGGACTGGGTGTGAGTTAGGACACGGGGCAGTGAGCACAGGGGGTGATGGGTGAGCGGGACTCGGTGTGAGTTAGGACACGGGGCAGTGAGCACAGGGAGTGATGGGTGAGCAGGACGCGGTGTAAGTTAGGACACGGGGCAGTGAGCACAGCGGGTGATGGGTGAGTGGGACTGGGTGCGAGTTAGGACACGGGGCAGCGAGCACAGGGGGTGATGGGTGAGTGGGACTGGGTGCGAGTTCGGACACGGGGCAGCGAGCACAGGGGATGATGGGTGAGCTGAACTCGGTGCAAGTTTGGACACGGGGCAGCGAGCACAGGGGGTGATGGGTGAGCAGGACTCGGTGCAAGTTAGGACACGGGGCAGCGAGCACAGGGGGTGATGGGTGAGCAGGACTGGGTGCGAGTTAGGACACGGGGCAGCGAGCACAGGGGGTGATGGGTGAGTGGGACTGGGTGTGAGTTAGGACACGGGGCAGTGAGCACAGGGGGTGATGGGTGAGCGGGACTCGGTGTGAGTTAGGACACGGGGCAGTGAGCACAGGGGGTGATGGGTGAGCGGGACTGGGTGCGAGTTAGGACACGGGGCAGTGAGCACAGGGGGTGATGGGTGAGTGGGACTGGGTGTGAGTTAGGACACGGGGCAGTGAGCACAGGGGGTGATGGGTGATTGGGACTGGGTGTGAGTTAGGACACGGGGCAGTGAGCACAGGGGGTGATGGGTGAGCGGGACTGGGTGTGAGTTAGGACACGGGGCAGTGAGCACAGGGGGTGATGGGTGAGCGGGACTGGGTGCGAGTTAGGACACGGGGCAGTGAGCACAGGGGGTGATGGGTGAGTGGGACTGGGTGTGAGTTAGGACACGGGGCAGTGAGCACAGGGGGTGATGGGTGAGTGGGACTCGGTGCGAGTTAGGACACGGGGCAGCGAGCACAGGGGGTGATGGGTGAGCGGGACTCGGTGCAAGTTAGGACACGGGGCAGCGAGCACAAGGGGTGATGGGTGAGCAGGACTGGGTGCGAGTTAGGACACGGGGCAGCGAGCACAGGGGGTGATGGGTGAGCAGGACTGGGTGCGAGTTAGGACACGGGGCAGCGAGCACAGGGGGTGATGGGTGAGCAGGACTCGGTGCGAGTTAGGTCACAGGTCAGTGAGCACAGGGGGTGATGGGTGAGCGGGACTGGATGTGAGTTAGGACACGGGGCAGTGAGCACAGGGGGTGATGGGTGAGCGGGACTGGGTGTGAGTTAGGACACGGGGCAGTGAGCACAGGGGGTGATGGGTGAGCGGGACTCGGTGTGAGTTAGGACACGGGGCAGTGAGCACAGGGGGTGATGGGTGAGCAGGACTCGGTGTGAGTTAGGACACGGGGCAGTGAGCACAGCGGGTGATGGGTGAGTGGGACTGGGTGTGAGTTAGTACACGGGGCAGTGAGCACAGGGGGTGATGGGTAAGCGGAACTCGGTGTGAGTTAGGACACGGGGCAGTGAGCACGGGGTGAGGGGTGAGCAGGACTCGGTGTGAGTTAGGACACGGGGCAGTGAGCACAGGGGGTGATGGGTGAGCGGGACTGGGTGCAAGTTAGGACACGGGGCAGTGAGCACAGGGGGTGATGGGTGAGCGGGACTCGGTGTGAGTTAGGACACGGGGCAGTGAGCACAGGGGGTGATGGGTGAGCGGGACTCGGTGTGAGTTAGGACACGGGGCAGTGAGCACAGGGGGTGATGGGTGAGCAGGACTCGGTGTGAGTTAGGACACGGGGCAGTGAGCACAGCGGGTGATGGGTGAGTGGGACTGGGTGTGAGTTAGTACACGGGGCAGTGAGCACAGGGGGTGATGGGTGAGCGGAACTCGGTGTGAGTTAGGACACGGGGCAGTGAGCACGGGGTGAGGGGTGAGCAGGACTCGGTGTGAGTTAGGACACGGGGCAGTGAGCACAGGGGGTGATGGGTGAGCGGGACTGGGTGCAAGTTAGGACACGGGGCAGTGAGCACAGGGGGTGATGGGTGAGCGGGACTCGGTGTGAGTTAGGACACGGGGCAGTGAGCACAGGGGGTGATGGGTGAGCGGGACTCGGTGCAAGTTAGGACACGGGGCAGTGAGCACAGGGGGTGATGGGTGAGCAGGACTCGGTGTGAGTTAGGACACGGGGCAGTGAGCACAGGGGGTGATGGGTGAGTGGGACTGGGTGTGAGTTAGGACACGGGGCAGTGAGCACAGGGGGTGATGGGTGAGCAGGACTCGGTGCAAGTTAGGACACGGGGCAGCGAGCACAGGGGGTGATGGGTGAGCAGGACTCGGTGCAAGTTAGGACACGGGGCAGCGAGCACAGGGGGTGATGGGTGAGCAGGACTGGGTGCGAGTTAGGACACGGGGCAGTGAGCACAGTGGGTGATGGGTGAGCAGGACTCGGTGCGAGTTAGGACACAGGTCAGTGAGCACAGGGGGTGATGGGTGAGCGGGACTCGGTGCGAGTTAGGACACGGGGCAGTGAGCACAGGGGGTGATGGGTGAGCGGGACTGGGTGTGAGTTAGGACACGGGGCAGTGAGCACAGGGGGTGATGGGTGACTGGGACTGGGTGTGAGTTAGGACACGGGGCAGTGAGCACAGGGGGTGATGGGTGAGCGGGACTCGGTGTGAGTTAGGACACGGGGCAGTGAGCACAGGGGGTGATGGGTGAGCGGGACTCGGTGTGAGTTAGGACACGGGGCAGTGAGCACAGGGGGTGATGGGTGAGTGGGACTGGGTGTGAGTTAGGACACGGGGCAGCGAGCACAGGGGGTGATGGGTGAGTGGGACTGGGTGCGAGTTCGGACACGGGGCAGCGAGCACAGGGGGTGATGGGTGAGCTGGACTCGGTGCAAGTTAGGACACGGGGCAGCGAGCACAGTGGGTGATGGGTGAGCAGGATTCGGTGCAAGTTAGGACACGGGGCAGCGAGCACAGGGGGTGATGGGTGAGCAGGACTGGGTGCGAGTTAGGACACGGGGCAGCGAGCACAGGGGGTGATGGGTGAGTGGGACTGGGTGTGAGTTAGGACACGGGGCAGTGAGCACAGGGGGTGATGGGTGAGTGGGACTGGGTGTGAGTTAGGACACGTGGCAGTGAGCACAGGGGGTGATGGGTGAGCGGGATTCGGTGTGAGTTAGGACACGGGGCAGTGAGCACAGGGGGTGATGGGTGAGCGGGACTGGGTGCGAGTTAGGACACGGGGCAGTGAGCACAGGGGGTGATGGGTGAGTGGGACTGGGTGTGAGTTAGGACACGGGGCAGTGAGCACAGGGGGTGATGGGTGAGCGGGACTCCGTGCGAGTTAGGACACGGGGCAGCGAGCACAGGGGGTGATGGGTGAGCAGGACTCGGTGCAAGTTAGGACACGGGGCAGCGAGCACAGGGGCTGATGGGTGAGCAGGACTGGGTGCGAGTTAGGACACGGGGCAGTGAGCACAGGGGGTGATGGGTGAGTGGGACTGGGTGTGAGTTAGGACACGGGGCAGTGAGCACAGGGGGTGATGGGTGAGTGGGACTGGGTGTGAGTTAGGACACGGGGCAGTGAGCACAGGGGGTGATGGGTGAGCGGGACTCGGTGTGAGTTAGGACACGGGGCAGTGAGCACAGGGGGTGATGGGTGAGCGGGACTGGGTGCGAGTTAGGACTCGGGGCAGTGAGCACAGGGGGTGATGGGTGAGTGGGACTGGGTGTGAGTTAGGACACGGGGCAGTGAGCACAGGGGGTGATGGGTGAGCGGGACTCGGTGCGAGTTAGGACACGGGGCAGCGAGCACAGGGGGTGATGGGTGAGCAGGACTCGGTGCAAGTTAGGACACGGGGCAGCGAGCACAGGGGGTGATGGGTGAGCAGGACTGGGTGCGAGTTAGGACACGGGGCAGTGAGCACAGGGGGTGATGGGTGAGTGGGACTGGGTGTGAGTTAGGACACGGGGCAGTGAGCACAGGGGGTGATGGGTGAGAGGGACTGGGTGTGAGTTAGGACACGGGGCAGTGAGCACAGGGGGTGATGGGTGAGCGGGACTGGGTGTGAGTTAGGACACGGGGCAGTGAGCACAGGGGGTGATGGGTGAGCGGGACTGGGTGTGAGTTAGGACACGGGGCAGTGAGCACAGGGGGTGATGGGTGAGCGGGACTCGGTGTGAGTTAGGACACGGGGCAGTGAGCACAGGGGGTGATGGGTGAGCAGGACTCGGTGCGAGTTAGGACACAGATCAGTGAGCACAGGGGGTGATGGGTGAGCGGGACTGGATGTGAGTTAGGACACGGGGCAGTGAGCACAGGGGGTGATGGGTGAGCGGGACTGGGTGTGAGTTAGGACACGGGGCAGTGAGCACAGGGGGTGATGGGTGAGCGGGACTCGGTGTGAGTTAGGACACGGGGCAGTGAGCACAGGGAGTGATGGGTGAGCAGGACGCGGTGTAAGTTAGGACACGGGGCAGTGAGCACAGCGGGTGATGGGTGAGTGGGACTGGGTGCGAGTTAGGACACGGGGCAGCGAGCACAGGGGGTGATGGGTGAGTGGGACTGGGTGCGAGTTCGGACACGGGGCAGCGAGCACAGGGGATGATGGGTGAGCTGAACTCGGTGCAAGTTTGGACACGGGGCAGCGAGCACAGGGGGTGATGGGTGAGCAGGACTCGGTGCAAGTTAGGACACGGGGCAGCGAGCACAGGGGGTGATGGGTGAGCAGGACTGGGTGCGAGTTAGGACACGGGGCAGCGAGCACAGGGGGTGATGGGTGAGTGGGACTGGGTGTGAGTTAGGACACGGGGCAGTGAGCACAGGGGGTGATGGGTGAGCGGGACTCGGTGTGAGTTAGGACACGGGGCAGTGAGCACAGGGGGTGATGGGTGAGCGGGACTGGGTGCGAGTTAGGACACGGGGCAGTGAGCACAGGGGGTGATGGGTGAGTGGGACTGGGTGTGAGTTAGGACACGGGGCAGTGAGCACAGGGGGTGATGGGTGATTGGGACTGGGTGTGAGTTAGGACACGGGGCAGTGAGCACAGGGGGTGATGGGTGAGCGGGACTGGGTGTGAGTTAGGACACGGGGCAGTGAGCACAGGGGGTGATGGGTGAGCGGGACTGGGTGCGAGTTAGGACACGGGGCAGTGAGCACAGGGGGTGATGGGTGAGTGGGACTGGGTGTGAGTTAGGACACGGGGCAGTGAGCACAGGGGGTGATGGGTGAGTGGGACTCGGTGCGAGTTAGGACACGGGGCAGCGAGCACAGGGGGTGATGGGTGAGCGGGACTCGGTGCAAGTTAGGACACGGGGCAGCGAGCACAAGGGGTGATGGGTGAGCAGGACTGGGTGCGAGTTAGGACACGGGGCAGTGAGCACAGGGGGTGATGGGTGAGTGGGACTGGGTGTGAGTTAGGACATGCGGCAGTGAGCACAGGGGGTGATGGGTGAGTGGGACTGGGTGTGAGTTAGGACACGGGGCAGTGAGCACAGGGGG
Organism: Pristiophorus japonicus; assembly: GCF_044704955.1. Taxonomy (NCBI): domain Eukaryota; kingdom Metazoa; phylum Chordata; class Chondrichthyes; family Pristiophoridae; genus Pristiophorus; species Pristiophorus japonicus. Next base: position 55,626,636 of record NC_091994.1, on the reverse strand, counting down.
TGATGGGTGAGCGGGACTCGGTGTGAGTTAGGACACGGGGCAGTGAGCACAGGGGGTGATGGGTGAGCGGGACTGGGTGCGAGTTAGGACACGGGGCAGTGAGCACAGGGGGTGATGGGTGAGTGGGACTGGGTGTGAGTTAGGACACGGGGCAGTGAGCACAGGGGGTGATGGGTGAGTGGGACTGGGTGTGAGTTAGGACACGGGGCAGTGAGCACAGGGGGTGATGGGTGAGCGGGACTCGGTGTGAGTTAGGACACGGGGCAGTGAGCACAGGGGGTGATGGGTGAGCGGGACTGGGTGCGAGTTAGGACACGGGGCAGTGAGCACAGGGGGTGATGGGTGAGTGGGACTGGGTGTGAGTTAGGACACGGGGCAGTGAGCACAGGGGGTGATGGGTGAGCGGGACTCGGTGCAAGTTAGGACACGGGGCAGCGAGCACAGGGGGTGATGGGTGAGCAGGACTCGGTGCAAGTTAGGACACGGGGCAGCGAGCACAGGGGGTGATGGGTGAGCAGGACTGGGTGCGAGTTAGGACACGGGGCAGTGAGCACAGGGGGTGATGGGTGAGTGGGACTGGGTGTGAGTTAGGACACGGGGCAGTGAGCACAGGGGGTGATGGGTGAGAGGGACTGGGTGTGAGTTAGGACACGGGGCAGTGAGCACAGGGGGTGATGGGTGAGCGGGACTGGGTGTGAGTTAGGACACGGGGCAGTGAGCACAGGGGGTGATGGGTGAGCGGGACTGGGTGTGAGTTAGGACACGGGGCAGTGAGCACACGGGGTGATGGGTGAGCGGGACTCGGTGTGAGTTAGCACACGGGGCAGTGAGCACAGGGGGTGATGGGTGAGCAGGACTCGGTGCGAGTTAGGACACAGGTCAGTGAGCACAGGGGGTGATGGGTGAGCGGGACTGGATGTGAGTTAGGACACGGGGCAGTGAGCACAGGGGGTGATGGGTGAGCGGGACTCGGTGTGAGTTAGGACACGGGGCAGTGAGCACAGGGGGTGATGGGTGAGCAGGACTCGGTGTGAGTTAGGACACGGGGCAGTGAGCACAGGGGGTGATGGGTGAGTGGGACTGGGTGTGAGTTAGTACACGGGGCAGTGAGCACAGGGGGTGATGGGTGAGCGGAACTCGGTGTGAGTTAGGACACGGGGCAGTGAGCACGGGGTGAGGGGTGAGCAGGACTCGGTGTGAGTTAGGACACGGGGCAGTGAGCACAGGGGGTGATGGGTGAGCGGGACTGGGTGCAAGTTAGGACACGGGGCAGTGAGCACAGGGGGTGATGGGTGAGCGGGACTCGGTGTGAGTTAGGACACTGGGCAGTGAGCACAGGGGGTGATGGGTGAGCGGGACTCGGTGTGAGTTAGGACACGGGGCAGTGAGCACAGGGGGTGATGGGTGAGCAGGACTCGGTGTGAGTTAGGACACGGGGCAGTGAGCACAGCGGGTGATGGGTGAGTGGGACTGGGTGTGAGTTAGTACACGGGGCAGTGAGCACAGGGGGTGATGGGTGAGCGGAACTCGGTGTGAGTTAGGACACGGGGCAGTGAGCACGGGGTGAGGGGTGAGCAGGACTCGGTGTGAGTTAGGACACGGGGCAGTGAGCACAGGGGGTGATGGGTGAGCGGGACTGGGTGCAAGTTAGGACACGGGGCAGTGAGCACAGGGGGTGATGGGTGAGCGGGACTCGGTGTGAGTTAGGACACGGGGCAGTGAGCACAGGGGGTGATGGGTGAGCGGGACTCGGTGCAAGTTAGGACACGGGGCAGTGAGCACAGGGGGTGATGGGTGAGCAGGACTCGGTGTGAGTTAGGACACGGGGCAGTGAGCACAGGGGGTGATGGGTGAGTGGGACTGGGTGTGAGTTAGGACACGGGGCAGTGAGCACAGGGGGTGATGGGTGAGCAGGACTCGGTGCAAGTTAGGACACGGTGCAGCGAGCACAGGGGGTGATGGGTGAGCAGGACTCGGTGCAAGTTAGGACACGGGGCAGCGAGCACAGGGGGTGATGGGTGAGCAGGACTGGGTGCGAGTTAGGACACGGGGCAGTGAGCACAGTGGGTGATGGGTGAGCAGGACTCGGTGCGAGTTAGGACACAGGTCAGTGAGCACAGGGGGTGATGGGTGAGCGGGACTCGGTGCGAGTTAGGACACGGGGCAGTGAGCACAGGGGGTGATGGGTGAGCGGGACTGGGTGTGAGTTAGGACACGGGGCAGTGAGCACAGGGGGTGATGGGTGACTGGGACTGGGTGTGAGTTAGGACACGGGGCAGTGAGCACAGGGGGTGATGGGTGAGCGGGACTCGGTGTGAGTTAGGACACGGGGCAGTGAGCACAGGGGGTGATGGGTGAGCGGGACTCGGTGTGAGTTAGGACACGGGGCAGTGAGCACAGGGGGTGATGGGTGAGTGGGACTGGGTGTGAGTTAGGACACGGGGCAGCGAGCACAGGGGGTGATGGGTGAGTGGGACTGGGTGCGAGTTCGGACACGGGGCAGCGAGCACAGGGGGTGATGGGTGAGCTGGACTCGGTGCAAGTTAGGACACGGGGCAGCGAGCACAGTGGGTGATGGGTGAGCAGGATTCGGTGCAAGTTAGGACACGGGGCAGCGAGCACAGGGGGTGATGGGTGAGCAGGACTGGGTGCGAGTTAGGACACGGGGCAGCGAGCACAGGGGGTGATGGGTGAGTGGGACTGGGTGTGAGTTAGGACACGGGGCAGTGAGCACAGGGGGTGATGGGTGAGTGGGACTGGGTGTGAGTTAGGACACGTGGCAGTGAGCACAGGGGGTGATGGGTGAGCGGGATTCGGTGTGAGTTAGGACACGGGGCAGTGAGCACATGGGGTGATGGGTGAGCGGGACTGGGTGCGAGTTAGGACACGGGGCAGTGAGCACAGGGGGTGATGGGTGAGTGGGACTGGGTGTGAGTTAGGACACGGGGCAGTGAGCACAGGGGGTGATGGGTGAGCGGGACTCGGTGCGAGTTAGGACACGGGGCAGCGAGCACAGGGGCTGATGGGTGAGCAGGACTGGGTGCGAGTTAGGACACGGGGCAGTGAGCACAGGGGGTGATGGGTGAGTGGGACTGGGTGTGAGTTAGGACACGGGGCAGTGAGCACAGGGGGTGATGGGTGAGTGGGACTGGGTGTGAGTTAGGACACGGGGCAGTGAGCACAGGGGGTGATGGGTGAGCGGGACTCGGTGTGAGTTAGGACACGGGGCAGTGAGCACAGGGGGTGATGGGTGAGCGGGACTGGGTGCGAGTTAGGACTCGGGGCAGTGAGCACAGGGGGTGATGGGTGAGTGGGACTGGGTGTGAGTTAGGACACGGGGCAGTGAGCACAGGGGGTGATGGGTGAGCGGGACTCGGTGCGAGTTAGGACACGGGGCAGCGAGCACAGGGGGTGATGGGTGAGCGGGACTCGGTGCAAGTTAGGACACGGGGCAGCGAGCACAGGGGGTGATGGGTGAGCAGGACTGGGTGCGAGTTAGGACACGGGGCAGTGAGCACAGGGGGTGATGGGTGAGTGGGACTGGGTGTGAGTTCGGACACGGGGCAGTGAGCACAGGGGGTGATGGGTGAGAGGGACTGGGTGTGAGTTAGGACACGGGGCAGTGAGCACAGGGGGTGATGGGTGAGCGGGACTGGGTGTGAGTTAGGACACGGGGCAGTGAGCACAGGGGGTGATGGGTGAGCGGGACTGGGTGTGAGTTAGGACACGGGGCAGTGAGCACAGGGGGTGATGGGTGAGCGGGACTCGGTGTGAGTTAGGACACGGGGCAGTGAGCACAGGGGGTGATGGGTGAGCAGGACTCGGTGCGAGTTAGGACACAGGTCAGTGAGCACAGGGGGTGATGGGTGAGCGGGACTGGATGTGAGTTAGGACACGGGGCAGTGAGCACAGGGGGTGATGGGTGAGCGGGACTGGGTGTGAGTTAGGACACGGGGCAGTGAGCACAGGGGGTGATGGGTGTGCGGGACTCGGTGTGAGTTAGGACACGGGGCAGTGAGCACAGGGAGTGATGGGTGAGCAGGACGCGGTGTAAGTTAGGACACGGGGCAGTGAGCACAGCGGGTGATGGGTGAGTGGGACTGGGTGCGAGTTAGGACACGGGGCAGCGAGCACAGGGGGTGATGGGTGAGTGGGACTGGGTGCGAGTTCGGACACGGGGCAGCGAGCACAGGGGGTGATGGGTGAGCTGAACTCGGTGCAAGTTTGGACACGGGGCAGCGAGCACAGGGGGTGATGGGTGAGCAGGACTCGGTGCAAGTTAGGACACGGGGCAGCGAGCACAGGGGGTGATGGGTGAGCAGGACTGGGTGCGAGTTAGGACACGGGGCAGCGAGCACAGGGGGTGATGGGTGAGTGGGACTGGGTGTGAGTTAGGACACGGGGCAGTGAGCACAGGGGGTGATGGGTGAGCGGGACTCGGTGTGAGTTAGGACACGGGGCAGTGAGCACAGGGGGTGATGGGTGAGCGGGACTGGGTGCGAGTTAGGACACGGGGCAGTGAGCACAGGGGGTGATGGGTGAGTGGGACTGGGTGTGAGTTAGGACACGGGGCAGTGAGCACAGGGGGTGATGGGTGATTGGGACTCGGTGCGAGTTAGGACACGGGGCAGCGAGCACAGGGGGTGATGGGTGAGCAGGACTCGGTGCAAGTTAGGACACGGGGCAGCGAGCACAGGGGGTGATGGGTGAGCAGGACTGGGTGCGAGTTAGGACACGGGGCAGTGAGCACAGGGGGTGATGGGTGAGTGGGACTGGGTGTGAGTTAGGACACGGGGCAGTGAGCACAGGGGGTGATGGGTGAGAGGGACTGGGTGTGAGTTAGGACACGGGGCAGTGAGCACAGGGGGTGATGGGTGAGCGGGACTCGGTGTGAGTTAGGACACGGGGCAGTGAGCACAGGGGGTGATGGGTGAGCGGGACTGGGTGCGAGTTAGGACTCGGGGCAGTGAGCACAGGGGGTGATGGGTGAGTGGGACTGGGTGTGAGTTAGGACACGGGGCAGCGAGCACAGGGGGTGATGGGTGAGCAGGACTCGGTGCAAGTTAGGACACGGGGCAGCGAGCACAGGGGGTGATGGGTGAGCGGGACTGGGTGCGAGTTAGGACACGGGGCAGTGAGCACAGGGGGTGATGGGTGAGCAGGACTGAGTGTGAGTTAGGGCACAGGGCAGTGAGCACAGGGGGTGATGGGTGAGCGGGACTGAGTGTGAGTTAGGGCACAGGGCAGTGAGCACAGGGGGTGATGGGTGAGCGGGACTGGGTGCGAGTTAGGACACAGGGCAGTGAGCACAGGGGGTGATGGGTGAGCGGGACTGGGTGCGAGTTAGGACACTGGGCAGTGAGCACTGGGGGTGATGGGTGAGTGGGACTGGGTGTGAGTTAGGACACGGGGCAGTGAGCACAGGGGGTGATGGGTGAGCGGGACTCGGTGCAAGTTAGGACACGGGGCAGCGAGCACAGGGGGTGATGGGTGAGCAGGACTCGGTGCAAGTTAGGACACGGGGCAGCGAGCACAGGGGGTGATGTGTGAGCAGGACTGGGTGCGAGTTAGGACACGGGGCAGTGAGCACAGGGGGTGATGGGTGAGTGGGACTGGGTGTGAGTTAGGACACGGGGCAGTGAGCACAGGGGGTGATGGGTGAGAGGGACTGGGTGTGAGTTAGGACACGGGGCAGTGAGCACAGGGGGTGATGGGTGAGCGGGACTCGGTGTGAGTTAGGACACGGGGCAGTGAGCACAGGGGGTGATGGGTGAGCGGGACTGGGTGCGAGTTAGGACTCGGGGCAGTGAGCACAGGGGGTGATGGGTGAGTGGGACTGGGTGTGAGTTAGGACACGGGGCAGCGAGCACAGGGGGTGATGGGTGAGCAGGACTCGGTGCAAGTTAGGACACGGGGCAGCGAGCACAGGGGGTGATGGGTGAGCGGGACTGGGTGCGAGTTAGGACACGGGGCAGTGAGCACAGGGGGTGATGGGTGAGCAGGACTGAGTGTGAGTTAGGGCACAGGGCAGTGAGCACAGGGGGTGATGGGTGAGCGGGACTGAGTGTGAGTTAGGGCACAGGGCAGTGAGCACAGGGGGTGATGGGTGAGCGGGACTGGGTGCGAGTTAGGACACAGGGCAGTGAGCACAGGGGGTGATGGGTGAGCAGGACTCGGTGCAAGTTAGGACACGGGGCAGTGAGCACGGGGTGATGAGTGAGCAGGACTCGGTGCAAGTTAGGACACAGGGCAGCGAGCACAGGGGGTGATGGGTGAGCGGGACTCGGTGCAAGTTAGGACACGGGGCAGCGAGCACAGGGGGTGATGGGTGAGTGGGACTCGGTGCAAGTTAGGACACGGGGCAGCGAGCACAGGGGGTGATGGGTGAGTGGGACTCGGTGCAAGTTAGGACACGGGGCAGCGAGCATAGCGGGTGATGGGTGAGCGGGACTGGGTGCGAGTTAGGACACGGGGCAGTGAGCACAGGGGGTGATGGGTGAGCGGGACTGAGTGTGAGTTAGGGCACAGGGCAGTGAGCACAGGGGGTGATGGGTGAGCGGGACTGGGTGCGAGTTAGGACACGGGGCAGTGAGCACAGGGGGTGATGGGTGAGCGGGACTGAGTGTGAGTTAGGGCACAGGGCAGTGAGCACAGGGGGTGATGGGTGAGCGGGACTGGGTGCGAGTTAGGACACGGGCAGCCATGTTTTCAATCACCTCGAGTTTACGTAGGGTAGAGTCAGCCTTGATTTTAACTCCCCTCCCCCAGCGGGTAGACATGGTTGAGCGAGGGTTTATAATCCTAATCCCACCACAAGCCGCTGTGTTCCCAGTTGCTGCAATAGTCGCGGGAGTGAATCAAGCCCGGGGCGAGGCTCCAGCTAAAAGCAGGCCGAGGCCTACTCAACATTCCAATTCGCAGCCTGACGAGGTCATCAGCTTATTTCTACTTGAGCACAGGGGGATCCTGTGCTGTCTGCTGCCCAGAACCCCCCGTCCCCGTTCTCCACCCCACCTCCCCCCGTCCCCTCCCCCATTCCCCATTAGGATCTGCTATTAGGATCGGCCAGGCTTCCACATCCTCGGCCTTGCCGGGTACTTCGCCCACAACCGGGCTCCCCGCACCCTCCCCTCGCTCCTCCCCCGTGCCCTCCGTCTCCGCACCCTTCCCCCCACACCCCTTCCCCCACGCCCATCCCCCCTTTGTGCACTCCCCCGACGCCCATCCCCCCGCACCCTTCCCCCCCCCCCCAGGGTCCTCCCCTCAACGTCTCCCCCTCCCGCGCCCTCCCCCATCTCCCCCCAGCGCCCTTCCCTCCCCCTTGCGCCCTCTCCCCATGCTCCCCCGCCCCCCCCCCCTGCGCCCTTCCCGCTCCCTCCTATCCCCAGTAAAATTTCAGTTTACCATGTCAGTAGCGTTGAGATTAGTGCAAGTATTAGTGTGATGTACACTTCACAACTACCACCAATTCCCAGTGGTACAGCCCAGCCTGTTGCAGCAGGTATCAGTGGCCGGGTCCACGTGGCGTGTGAGGGAGGTGTGCATTGAGTGCAGCAGGGTCTCGGTAAAGTAGGATCACCAACTCTGGTCCTCCATACAATCAGAGAACGGGTCCAGCACTGAAGGCCATTCGGCCCCTCGAGCCCGTGCCGACTCTCAGCCAGTCCCCCTCGCCGCCCTTTTCACATACCCCTGAAAATTGTTTTCCTTCAGATACTTATCCAACTCCAATTTGGAAGGTAAAATTGAGTCTGCCTCCACCACCCTCTCAGGCAGTGCATTCCAGATCCTAACCACTCGCTGAGTAAAAAGGTTTTCTTATGTCGCCTTTGCTTCTTTTGCCAATCGCCTTAAATCTGTGTCCTCTCGTTCTCCATCCTTCTGCCAATAAGAACATAAGAAATAGGAGCAGGAGTAGGCCATACGGCCCCTCGAGCCTGCTCCGCAATTAAATACGATCATGGCTGATCTGATCATGAACTCAGGTCCACTTCCCCGCCAGCTCCCCATAACTCCTTATTCCCTTATCGGTTAAGAAACTGTCTATCTCTGTCTTAAATTTATTCAATGTCCCAGCTGCCACAGCTCTCTGAGGCAGCAAATTCCACAGATCCACAACCCTCTGAGAGAAGAAATTCCTCCTCATCTCAGTTTTAAATGGGCGGCCCCTTATTCTAAGATTATGCCCCCTAGTTCTAGTCTCCCCCATCAGTGGAAACATCCTCTCTGCATCCACCTTGTCAAGCCCCCTCATAATCTTATACGTTTTGATACGATCACCTCTCAATCTTCTGAATTCCAATGAGTAGAGGCCCAACCTACTCAACCTTTCCTCATAAGTCAAATCCCTCATCTCCAGAATCAACCTAGTGTACCTTCTCTGAACTGCCTCCAAAGCAAGCATAGTCTTTCATAAATATGGAAACCAAAACTGCACACAGTATTCCATGTGTGGCCTCATCAATACCTTATATAACTGTAACAAGACTTCCCTGCTTTTATACTGCATCCCCTTGCAATAAAGGCCAAGATACCATTGGCCTTCCTGATCACTTGCTGTACCTGCATACTATCCTTTTGTGTTCCATGCACAAGTACCCCCAGGTCCCGCTGTACTGCAGCACTTTGCAGTCTTTCTCCATTGAAATAATAACTTGCTCTTTGATTTTTTTCTGCCAAAATGCATGACCTCACACTTTCCAACATTATACTCCATCTGCCAAATTTTTACCCACTCACTTAGCCTGTCTATGTCCTTTTGCAGATTTTTTGTGTCCTCCTCACACATTGCTTTTCCTCCCATCTTTGTATCATCAGCAAACTTGGTTACGTTACACTCAGTCCCTTCTTCCAAGTCGTTAATAGATTGTAAATAGTTGGGGTTCCAGCACCAATCCCTGCGGTTACTGATTGCCAACCCGAGAACAAACCATTTATCCTGACTCTCTGTTTTCTGTTAGTTAGCCAATCCTCTATCCATGCTAATATATTACCCCCAATCCCGTGAACTTTTATCTTGTGCAGTAACCTTTTATGTGGCACCTTGTCAAATGCCTTCTGGAAGTCCAAGTACAGCACATCCACTGGTTCCCCTTTATCCACCCTCGGAACAGTTTCTCTCTATCTACTCTGTCCAGACCCCTCATGATTTTGAACACCTCTATCAAATATCCTCTCAACCTTCTCTGCTCTACGGAGAACAACCCCAGGCCCCTCAATATTTTTTACACCTCAATGAGGTCTCCTCTCAACCTCCTCTGTTCCAATGAGAACAAACCCAGCCTATCCAACTCGAATATGCTGTTGAAGGTGGCAGGGCAGGTTGAGAAACAATTAAAAGGTTTCTCCAGTTTATCCACATAACTGAAGTCCCTCATCTCTGGAACAGTCTGGTAAATATTTTCTGCACCTTCTCTAAGGCCTTCACATCCTTCCTAAAGTGCAGTGCCCAGAATTGGACACAATACTCCAGTTGGGGCTGAACCAGCGTTTTATAAAGGTTGGCCATAATTTCCACGCTTTTGTACTCTGTACCTCTATTTTTGAAGCCCAGGATCCCACAAGCTTTTTTAATTGTTTCTCAACCTGCCCTGCCCAACCTTCAACGATTTGTGCACATATACCCTACATATTCGAGTTGGATAGGCTGGGTTTGTTCTCATTGGAACTGAGGAGGTTGAGAGGAGACCTCATTGAGGTGTACAAAATATTGAGGGGCCTGGACATAGTGGATAGTAAGGGTCTATTTCCATTGGTGGAGGGGTCTATTACAAGGGAGCATAGTTTTAAGGTGGTTGGTGGAAGGTTTAGAGGGGATTTGAAGGAGGGACTTCTTTACACAGAGGATTGTGGGGATCTGAAACTCGCTGCCTGGAAGAGTGGTGGATGCAGAAACCCTCAGCACTTTTAAGAGATGGTTGGATGGTCACTTGAAGTGCAGTAACCTGCAGGGTTATGGACCTAGAGCTGGTAATTGGGATTAGACTGGATGACCTTTTGTTGGTCGGCGCAGATATAATGGTAAGTACTGCAGGGAATAGAATACAGCCAAGGTGATCTCCTGGACTAGTTTCGATCGCCTCTGGATGGGTTGGAGAGGAATTTTCCCAGATTTTTTTCAACCTAAATTGACCTGGGTTTTTATCTGGTTTTTGCCTCTCCCAGGAGATCACGTGGCTCCGGTTGGGGTGGAGTGTAGAATGTTTCAGTATAAGGGGTGTCGCAGTTGTGTGAGGCGGACTGGTTAGGCCGGATGCTCTTTACTTTTCCGCCATTGTTCATAGGTTTATATGTAACCTTCAGGGCTGCTGACCGAGGGCCGTGTGGATCTTTGTCGGCCGGCGCGGACACGATGGGCCAAAATGGCCTCCTTCTGCACTGAAAATTTCTATGTTTCTATGTTTGTATGTTTAATCACATGACCCCCCCATCTCCAAATGCCCCACCCAGTCAAACAGCCATGTTTCTCCCATCTCCAATCCTTTTATGACTAATAAACGAAAGTGTTGCATGGAATTTTAACCCCGTACGATGTTTCTCAGGGGTCGCTGGTCCTAGTGTCCGCAAGATTGAGCTTTAATTCCCGGAGCGTTTGGCGTTCCCTAAAAGAAAGACTTGCATTAATATAGCGCCTTTCACAACCACCAGATATCTCAGCGCTTTACAGCCAATGAAATACTTTTGGAGTGTAGTCACTGTTGTAATGTGGGAAACGCGGCAGCCAATTTGTGCACAGCAGGCTCCCACACACAGCACTGTGATAATGACCAGATCATCTGTTTTTTCGTTATGTTGATTGAGGGATAAATATTGGCCCCAGGACACCCGGGATAACTCCCCCTGCTCTTCGTCAAAATAGTGCTGCGGGATCTTTTATGTCCACCTGAGAGGTCAGACTGGGCCTCGGTTTAACGTCTCATCCGACAGTGTAGCGCTCCCTCAGCACAGCACTGGGAGTGTCAGCCAAGATTGTTTTGTGCTCAAGGCCCTGGAGTGGGACTTGAACCCACAACCTTCTGACTCAGAGACAAGAGTGCTGCCCACTGAGCCACAGCTGAGGTCCGTGTAGAGCGTTGTTCCGTGGGTCTCCATGCCGGTGCCAGTGTGTGGGTCATACAACACCAGGGGCAACCCCACCAGGGTAAGGACCCCGTGATCGCACAGACCCATGCTATGCCCGGTCTCCTCAGCGCTGGGATTGGCCAAGGATGGGCGCAGGCACTGGGACATGCACTGCTCCCAAAGCATGATAAAATAGCTCCAACTGCAACAACAACAACGTGTATTTATATAGCGTCTTTAACGCAGTGAAACGTCCCAAGGCACTTCACAGGAGCGTTATGAGATAAAGAATTGGACACTGAGTCACATAAGTAGAAATTAGCGCGGGTGACCAAAAACTTGGTCAAAGAGGTAGGTTTTAAGGAGTGTTTTGAAGGAGGAAAGAGAGGTAGAGTGGCGGAGAGGTTTAGGGAGGGAATTCCAGAGCTTGGGACCCAGGCAACAGAAGGCACGGCCACCGATGGTGGAGCGATTATAATCAGGGATGCTCAGGGGGACAGAATTAGAGGAACGCAGAGATCTCGGGGGGTTGTTGGGGCTGGAGGAGATTACAGAGATAGGGAGGGGCGAGGCCATGGAGGGATTTGAAAACAAGGATGAGAATTTTGAAATCGAGGCATTGCTTAACCGGAAGCCAGTGTAGGCCAGTGAGCACAGTGGGTGATGGGTGAGCGGGACTTGATGCGAGTTAGGACACGGGCAGCCAAGTTTTGGATCACCTCTATTTTACGTAGGGTAGAATGTGGGAATAGACAAGTCTAAAGGTAACAAAGGCATTGATGAGGGCTTCAGCAGCGGATGAGCTGAGGCAAGGGCGGAGACGGGCGATGTTACGGAAGTGGAAATAGACAGTTTTAGTTATGCTGCGGATATGAAAGCTCATTTCAGGGTCAAATATGACACCAAGGTTGCGAACAGTCTGGTTCAGCCTCAGACAGAAGTTGGGGAGAGGGATGGAGTCAGTGGCTCGGGAACAGAGTTTGTGGCGGGGACCGAAAACAATGGCTTTGGTCTTCCCAATATTCAATTGGAGAAAATTTCTGCTCATCCAGAACTGGATGTTGGACAATTTAGCTGCAGCTCCAGAGTAGCTTGAGCTGAGCTAAATCAGCAGTGGGCAGGGACCAGAGGAACCTGCTTCAATAGACAGGTGAAGGATTAACATCTGAAAAGCCGAGTCCTGCCAGGCATGTCATTAACACAATGACAGCCGATGACTCTGTTGTTACACAAAACAGGTCAGACTCTGACAGCAATGATTGAGCTTCAGTACGTCTGTGCGATTACACAAGGTGCCCTCAGGGCACATGTCCACAAAGAGCGAGGGAAGGAGAGACAAAGCAGGAGAAACACTGTCTTATTCATTAAACGACAAACTCGGTACTGAAGCAGTGTCCAAGGTATCACACTAGAAGGCAGCTCTTCGATCCCATCACCCCCTGTGCTCACTGCCCCGTGTCCTAACCTGCACCGTCCCGCTCACCCATCACCCCCTGTGCCCCGTGTCCTAACTCACACCGTCCCGCTCACCCATCACCCCCTGTGCCCCGTGTCCTAACTCACACCGTCCCGCTCACCCATCACCCCCTGTGCCCCGTGTCCTAACTCACACCGTCCCGCTCACCCATCACCCCCTGTGCCCCGTGTCCTAACTCACACCGTCCCGCTCACCCATCACCCCCTGTGCCCCGTGTCCTAACCCGCACCGTCCCGCTCACCCATCACCCCCTGTGCCCCATGTCCTAACTCACACCGTCCCGCTCACCCATCACCCCCTGTGCCCCGTGTCCTAACTCACACCGTCCCGCTCACCCATCACCCCCTGTGCCCCATGTCCTAACTGACACCGTCCTACTCACCCATCACCCCCTGTGCCCCGTGTCCTAACTCACACCGTCCCGCTCACCCATCACCCCCTGTGCCCCGTGTCCTAACCCGCACCGTCCCGCTCACCCATCACCCCCTGTGCCCCATGTCCTAACTCACACCGTCCCGCTCACCCATCACCCCCTGTGCCCCGTGTCCTAACTCACACCGTCCCGCTCACCCATCACCCCCTGTGCCCCATGTCCTAACTGACACCGTCCTACTCACCCATCACCCCCTGTGCCCCGTGTCCTAACTCACACCGTCCCGCTCACCCATCACCCCCTGTGCTCACTGCCCCGTGTCCTAACTCACACCGAGTCCCGCTCACCCATCACCCACTGTGCTCACTGCCCCGTGTCCTAACCTGCACCGAGTCCCGCTCACCCATCACCCCCTGTGCTCGCTGCCCCGTGTCCTAACTCACACCGTCCCGCTTACCCATCACCCCCTGTGCTCACTGCCCCGTGTCCTAACTCACACCGTCCCGCTCACCCATCACCCCCTGTGCTCACTGCCCCGTGTCCTAACTCACACCGTCCCGCTCACCCATCACCCCCTGTGCTCACTGCCCCGTGTCCTAACCCGCATCGTCCTACTCACCCATCACCCCCTGTGCCCCGTGTCCTAACTCACACCGTCCTACTCACCCATCACCCCCTGTGCCCCGTGTCTTAATCCGCACCGTCCTGCTCACCCATCACCCACTGTGCTCACTGCCCCGTGTCCTAACTCACACCAAGCCCCGCTCACCCATCACCCCCTGTGCCCCGTGTCCTAACTCACACCGTCCTACTCACCCATCACCCCCTGTGCCCCGTGTCCTAACCTGCACCGAGTCCCGCTCACCCATCACCCACTGTGCTCACTGCCCCGTGTCCTAACCTGCACCGAGTCCCGCTCACCCATCACCCACTGTGCTCACTGCCCCGTGTCCTAACTCACACCGTCTTGCTCACCCATCACCCACTGTGCTCACTGCCTCGTGTCCTAACTCACACCGTCCCGCTCACCCATCACCCCCTGTGCCCCTTGTCCTAACCTGCACCGAGTCCCGCTCACCCATCACCCCCTGTGCCCCGTGTCCTAACCTGCACCGAGTCCCGCTCACCCATCACCCGCTGTGCTCGCTGCCCCGTGTCCTAACTCACACCAAGCCCCGCTCACCCATCACCCCCTGTGCCCCGTGTCCTAACTCACACCGTCCTACTCACCCATCACCCACTGTGCCCCGTGTCCTAACCTGCACCGAGTCCCGCTCACCCATCACCCACTGTGCCCCGTGTCCTAACTCGCACCGTCCCGCTCACCCATCACCCACTGTGCCCCGTGTCCTAACCTGCACCGAGTCCCGCTCACCCATCACCCACTGTGCCCCGTGTCCTAACCTGCACCGAGTCCCGCTCACCCATCACCCACTGTGCCCCGTGTCCTAACCTGCACCGAGTCCCGCTCACCCATCACCCACTGTGCTTGCTGCCCCGTTTCCTAACCCACACCGTCCTACTCACCCATCACCCCTGTTCTCACTGCCCCGTGTCCTAACTCGCATCGTCCCGCTCACCCATCACCCCTGTGCTCACTGCCCCGTGTCCTAACTCGCACCGTCCGCTCACCCATCACCCCCTGTGCTCGCTGCCCCGTGTCCTAACCCACACCGTCCTACTCACCCATCACCCCTGTTCTCACTGCCCCGTGTCCTAACTCGCATCGTCCCGCTCACCCATCACCCTCTGTGCTCACTGCCCCGTGTCCTAACTCACACCGTCCCGCTCACCCATCACCCACTGTGCTCACTGACTTGTGTCCTAACTCACACCGTCCCGCTCACCCATCACCCACTGTGCTCACTGCCCCGTGTCCTAACTCACACCGTCCCGCTCACCCATCACCCACTGTGCTCACTGCCCCGTGTCCTAACTCACACCGTCTCGCTCACCCATCACCCCTGTGCTCACTGCCCCGTGTCCTAACTCACACCGTCCCGCTCACCCATCACCCCCTGTGCCCCGTGAGCTAACTCACACCGTCCTACTCACCCATCACCCCCTGTGCCCCGTGTCCTAACTCACACCGAGTCCCGCTCACCCATCACCCCCTGTGCCCCGTGTCCTAACTCACACCGTCCCGCTCACCCATCACCCCCTGTGCCCCGTGTCCTAACTCACACCGTCCTACTCACCCATCACCCCCTGTGCCCCGTGTCCTAACTCACACCGTCCCGCTCACCCATCACCCCCTGTGCTCACTGCCCCATGTCCCAACTCACACCATCCCGCTCACCCATCACCCACTGTGCTCACTGCCCCGTGTCCTAACTCACACTGTCTCGCTCACCCATCACCCACTGTGCTCACTGCCTCGTGTCCTAACTCACACCGTCCCGCTCACCCATCACCCCCTGTGCACCGTGTCCTAACTCACACCATCCTACTCACCCATCACCCCCTGTGCCCCATGTCCTAACCTGCACCGAGTCCCGCTCACCCATCACCCCCTGTGCCCCGTGTCCTAACCTGCACCGAGTCCCGCTCACCCATCACCCGCTGTGCTCGCTGCCCCGTGTCCTAACTCACACCAAGCCCCGCTCACCCATCACCCCCTGTGCCCCGTGTCCTAATTCACACCGTCCTACTCACCCATCACCCACTGTGCCCCGTGTCCTAACTCACACCGTCCCGCTCACCCATCACCCCCTGTGCCCCGTGTCCTAACCCGCACCGTCCCGCTCACCCATCACCCCCTGTGCCCCATGTCCTAACTCACACCGTCCCGCTCACCCATCACCCCCTGTGCCCCGTGTCCTAACTCACACCGTCCCGCTCACCCATCACCCCCTGTGCCCCATGTCCTAACTGACACCGTCCTACTCACCCATCACCCCCTGTGCCCCATGTCCTAACTGACACCGTCCTACTCACCCATCACCCCCTGTGCCCCGTGTCCTAACTCACACCGTCCCGCTCACCCATCACCCCCTGTGCTCACTGCCCCGTGTCCTAACTCACACCGAGTCCCGCTCACCCATCACCCCCTGTGCTCACTGCCCCGTGTCCTAACCTGCACCGAGTCCCGCTCACCCATCACCCCCTGTGCTCGCTGCCCCGTGTCCTAACTCACACCGTCCCGCTTACCCATCACCCCCTGTGCTCACTGCCCCGTGTCCTAACTCACACCGTCCCGCTCACCCATCACCCCCTGTGCTCACTGCCCCGTGTCCTAACTCACACCGTCCCGCTCACCCATCACCCCCTGTGCTCACTGCCCCGTGTCCTAACTCACACCGTCCCGCTCACCCATCACCCCCTGTGCTCACTGCCCCGTGTCCTAACCCGCATCGTCCTACTCACCCATCACCCCCTGTGCCCCGTGTCCTAACTCACACCGTCCCGCTCACCCATCACCCCCTGTGCCCCGTGAGCTAACTCACACCGTCCTACTCACCCATCACCCCCTGTGCCCCGTGTCTTAATCCGCACCGTCCCGCTCACCCATCACCCACTGTGCTCACTGCCCCGTGTCCTAACTCACACCAAGCCCCGCTCACCCATCACCCCCTGTGCCCCGTGTCCTAACTCACACCGTCCTACTCACCCATCACCCCCTGTGCCCCGTGTCCTAACTCACACCGTCCCGCTCACCCATCACCCCCTGTGCTCACTGCCCCGTGTCCTAACTCACACCCAGTCCCACTCACCCATCACCCCCTGTGCCCCGTGTCCTAACTCACACCGTCCTACTCACCCATCACCCCCTGTGCCCCGTGTCCTAACCTGCACCGAGTCCCGCTCACCCATCACCCACTGTGCTCACTGCCCCGTGTCCTAACCTGCACCGAGTCCCGCTCACCCATCACCCACTGTGCTCACTGCCCCGTGTCCTAACTCACACCGTCTTGCTCACCCATCACCCACTGTGCTCACTGCCTCGTGTCCTAACTCACACCGTCCCGCTCACCCATCACCCCCTGTGCCCCTTGTCCTAACCTGCACCGAGTCCCGCTCACCCATCACCCCCTGTGCCCCGTGTCCTAACCTGCACCGAGTCCCGCTCACCCATCACCCGCTGTGCTCGCTGCCCCGTGTCCTAACTCACACCAAGCCCCGCTCACCCATCACCCCCTGTGCCCCGTGTCCTAACTCACACCGTCCTACTCACCCATCACCCACTGTGCCCCGTGTCCTAACCTGCACCGAGTCCCGCTCACCCATCACCCACTGTGCCCCGTGTCCTAACTCGCACCGTCCCGCTCACCCATCACCCACTGTGCCCCGTGTCCTAACCTGCACCGAGTCCCGCTCACCCATCACCCACTGTGCCCCGTGTCCTAACCTGCACCGAGTCCCGCTCACCCATCACCCACTGTGCTTGCTGCCCCGTTTCCTAACCCACACCGTCCTACTCACCCATCACCCCTGTTCTCACTGCCCCGTGTCCTAACTCGCATCGTCCCGCTCACCCATCACCCCTGTGCTCACTGCCCCGTGTCCTAACTCGCACCGTCCGCTCACCCATCACCCCCTGTGCTCGCTGCCCCGTGTCCTAACCCACACCGTCCTACTCACCCATCACCCCTGTTCTCACTGCCCCGTGTCCTAACTCGCATCGTCCCGCTCACCCATCACCCTCTGTGCTCACTGCCCCGTGTCCTAACTCACACCGTCCCGCTCACCCATCACCCACTGTGCTCACTGACTTGTGTCCTAACTCACACCGTCCCGCTCACCCATCACCCACTGTGCTCACTGCCCCGTGTCCTAACTCACACCGTCCCGCTCACCCATCACCCACTGTGCTCACTGCCCCGTGTCCTAACTCACACCGTCTCGCTCACCCATCACCCCTGTGCTCACTGCCCCGTGTCCTAACTCACACCGTCCCGCTCACCCATCACCCCCTGTGCCCCGTGAGCTAACTCACACCGTCCTACTCACCCATCACCCCCTGTGCCCCGTGTCCTAACTCACACCGAGTCCCGCTCACCCATCACCCCCTGTGCCCCGTGTCCTAACTCACACCGTCCCGCTCACCCATCACCCCCTGTGCCCCGTGTCCTAACTCACACCGTCCTACTCACCCATCACCCCCTGTGCCCCGTGTCCTAACTCACACCGTCCCGCTCACCCATCACCCCCTGTGCCCCATGTCCTAACCTGCACCGAGTCCCGCTCACCCATCACCCCCTGTGCCCCGTGTCCTAACCTGCACCGAGTCCCGCTCACCCATCACCCGCTGTGCTCGCTGCCCCGTGTCCTAACTCACACCAAGCCCCGCTCACCCATCACCCCCTGTGCCCCGTGTCCTAATTCACACCGTCCTACTCACCCATCACCCACTGTGCCCCGTGTCCAAACCTGCACCGAGTCCCGCTCACCCATCACCCACTGTGCCCCGTGTCCTAACCTGCACCGAGTCCCGCTCACCCATCACCCACTGTGCCCCGTGTCCTAACTCGCACCGTCCCGCTCACCCATCACCCCTGTTCTCACTGCCCCGTGTCCTAACTCGCATCGTCCCGCTCACCCATCACCCCTGTGCTCACTGCCCCGTGTCCAAACTCGCACCGTCCCGCTCACCCATCACCCCCTGTGCTCGCTGCCCCGTGTCCTAATCCACACCGTCCTACTCACCCATCACCCTCTGTGCTCACTGCCCCGTGTCCTAACTCACACCGTCCCACTCACCCATCACCCCCTGTGCCCCGTGTCCTAACTCACACCGTCCCGCTCACCCATCACCCCCTGTGCTCACTGCCCCGTGTCCTAACTCACACCGTCCCGCTCACCCATCACCCGCTGTGCTCACTGCCCCGTGTCCTAACTCACACCGTCCCGCTCACCCATCACCCACTGTGCTCACTGCCCCGTGTCCTAACTCACACCGTCCCGCTCACCCATCACCCACTGTGCTCACTGACCTGTGTCCTAACTCACACCGTCCCGCTCACCCATCACCCACTGTGCTCACTGCCCCGTGTCCTAACTCACACCGTCCCGCTCACCCATCACACCCTGTGCTCACTGCCCCGTGTCCTAATTTGCACTGTCCCGCTCACCCTTCACCCCTGTGCCCCGTGTCCTAACCTGCACCGTCCCGCTCACCCATCACCCCCTGTGCTCACTGCCCCGTGTCCTAACTCACACCGTCCCGCTCACCCATCACCCACTGTGCTCACTGACCTGTGTCCTAACTCACACCGTCCCGCTCACCCATCACCCACTGTGCTCACTGCCCCGTGTCCTAACTCACACCGTCCCGCTCACCCATCACCCACTGTGCTCACTGCCCCGTGTCCTAACTCACACCGTCCCGCTCACCCATCACACCCTGTGCTCACTGCCCCGTGTCCTAACTTGCACCGTCCCGCTCACCCATCACCCCTGTGCCTCGTGTCCTAACCTGCACCGTCCCGCTCACCCATCACCCCTGTGCCCCGTGTCCTAACTCACACCGTCCTACTCACCCATCACCCCCTGTGCCCCGTGTCCTAACCTGCACCGAGTCCCGCTCACCCATCACCCCTGTGCCCCTTGTCCTAACTCGCACCGTCCCGCTCACCCATCACCCCTGTGCCCCGTGTCCTAACCTGCACCGTCCCGCTCACCCATCACCCCCTGTGCCCCGTGTCCTAACCTGCACCGAGTCCCGCTCACCCATCACCCACTGTGCCCCGTGTCCTAACCTGCACCGAGTCCCGCTCACCCATCACCCCCTGTGCTCGCTGCCCCATGTCCTAACTCGCACCAAGTCCTGCTCATCCATCACCCCCTGTGCCCCGTGTCCTAACCTGCACCGAGTCCCGCTCACCCATCACCCCCTGTGCTCGCTGCCCTGTGTCCTAACTCACACCAAGCCCCGCTCACCCATCACCCACTGTGCCCCGTGTCCTAACCTGCACCGAGTCCCGCTCACCCATCACCCACTGTGCCCCGTGTACTAACTCGCACCATCCCGCTCACCAATCACCGCCTGTGCTCGCTGCCCCGTGTCCTAACCCACACCGTCCTACTCACCCATCGCCCCTGTGCTCACTGCCCCGTGTCCTAACTCGCACCGTCCCGCTCACCCATCACCCCTGTGCTCACTGCCCCGTGTCCTAACTCGCACCGTCCCGCTCACCCATCACCCCTGTGCTCACTGCCCCGTGTCCTAACTCACACCGTCCCGCTCACCCATCACCCCTGTGCTCGCTGCCCCGTGTCCTAACCCACACCGTCCTACTCACCCATCACCCCCTGTGCCCCGTGTCCTAACTCACACCGTCCTACTCACCCATCACCCCCTGTGCTCACTGCCCCGTGTCCTAACTCGCACCTTCCCGCTCACCCATCACCCCCTGTGCTCACTGCCCCGTGTCCTAACTCACACCGTCTCGCTCACCCATCACCCTCTGTGCCCCGTGTCCTAACCTGCACCGAGTCCCGCTCACCCATCACCCGCTGTGCTCGCTGCCCCGTGTCCTAACTCACACCAAGCCCCGCTCACCCATCACCCCCTGTGCCCCGTGTCCTAACTCACACCGTCCTACTCACCCATCACCCCCTGTGCCCCGTGTCCTAACCTGCACCGAGTCCCGCTCACCCATCACCCACTGTGCCCCGTGTCCTAACTCGCACCGTCCCGCTCACCCATCACCCACTGTGCTTGCTGCCCCGTGTCCTAACCCACACCGTCCTACTCACCCATCACCCCTGTTCTCACTGCCCCGTGTCCTAACTCGCATCGTCCCGCTCACCCATCACCCCTGTGCTCACTGCCCCGTGTCCTAACTCGCACCGTCCCGCTCACCCATCACCCCTGTGCCCCGTGTCCTAACTCACAATCGTTCTACTCACCCATCACCCCCTGTGCCCCGTGTCCTAACTCACACCGTCCCGCTCACCCATCACCCCCTGTGCTCACTGCCCCGTGTCCTAACTCACACCGTCCCGCTCACCCATCACCCCTGTGCCCCGTGTCCTAACTCACAATCGTCCTACTCACCCATCACCCCCTGTGCCCCGTGTCCTAACCTGCACCGAGTCCCGCTCACCCATCACCCCTGTGCCCCGTGTCCTAACCTGCACCGTCCCGCTCACCCATCACCCCCTGTGCCCCGTGTCCTAACTCACACCGTTCCGCTCACCCATCACCCCCTGTGCTCACTGCCCCGTGTCCTAACTCACACCGTCCCGCTCACCCATCACACCCTGTGCTCACTGCCCCGTGTCCTAACTCACACCGTCCCGCTCACCCATCACCCACTGTGCTCACTGCCCCATGTCCCAACTCACACCGTCCCGCTCACCCATCACCCACTGTGCTCACTGCCTCGTGTACTAACTCACATCGTGTCCTAACTCGCACCGAGTCCCGCTCACCCATCACCCACTGTGCCCCGTGTCCTAACTCGCACCATCCCGCTCACCCATCACCGCCTGTGCTCACTGCCCCGTGTCCTAACTCGCACCGTCCCGCTCACCCATCACCCCCTGTGCTCACTGCCCCGTGTCCTAACTCACACCGTCCCGCTCACCCATCACCCCCTGTGCTCCGTGTCCTAACCTGCACCGTCCCGCTCACCCATCACCCCCTGTGCCCCGTGTCCTAACTCACACCGTACCGCTCACCCATCACCCCCTGTGCTCACTGCCCCGTGTCCTAACTCACACCGTCCCGCTCACCCATCACCCACTGTGCTCACTGACCTGTGTCCTAACTCACACCGTCCCGCTCACCCATCACCCACTGTGCTCACTGCCCCGTGTCCTAACTCACACCGTCCCGCTCACCCATCACCCACTGTGCTCACTGCCCCGTGTCCTAACTCACACCGTCTCGCTCACCCATCACCCACTGTGCTCACTGCCTCGTGTCCTAACTCACACCGTCCCGCTCACCCATCACACCCTGTGCTCACTGCCCCGTGTCCTAACTTGCACCGTCCCGCTCACCCATCACCCCTGTGCCCCGTGTCCTAACCTGCACCGTCCCGCTCACCCATCACCCCTGTGCCCCGTGTCCTAACTCACACCGTCCTACTCACCCATCACCCCCTGTGCCCCGTGTCCTAACCTGCACCGAGTCCCGCTCACCCATCACCCCTGTGCCCCGTGTCCTAACCTGCACCGTCCCGCTCACCCATCACCCCCTGTGCCCCGTGTCCTGACCTGCACCGAGTCCCGCTCACCCATCACCCACTGTGCCCCGTGTCCTAACCTGCACCGAGTCCCGCTCACCCATCATCCCCTGTGCTCGCTGCCCCGTGTCCTAACTCGCACCGAGTCCCGCTCATCCATCACCCCCTGTGCCCCGTGTCCTAACCTGCACCGAGTCCCGCTCACCCATCACCCCCTGTGCTCACTGCCCCGTGTCCTAACTCACACCGTCCCGCTCACCCATCACCCACTGTGCTCACTGCCCCATGTCCCAACTCACACCGTCCCGCTCACCCATCACCCACTGTGCTCACTGCCCTGTGTCCTAACTCACACCGTCCCGCTCACCCATCACCCCTGTGCCCCGTGTCCTAACCTGCACCGTCCCGCTCACCCATCACCCCCTGTGCCCCGTGTCCTAACCTGCACCGAGTCCCGCTCACCCATCACCCACTGTGCCCCGTGTCCTAACCTGCACCGAGTCCCGCTCACCCATCACCCCCTGTGCTCGCTGCCCCATGTCCTAACTCGCACCAAGTCCTGCTCATCCATCACCCCCTGTGCCCCGTGTCCTAACCTGCACCGAGTCCCGCTCACCCATCACCCCCTGTGCTCGCTGCCCTGTGTCCTAACTCACACCAAGCCCCGCTCACCCATCACCCACTGTGCCCCGTGTCCTAACCTGCACCGAGTCCCGCTCACCCATCACCCACTGTGCCCCGTGTCCTAACTCGCACCATCCCGCTCACCCATCACCGCCTGTGCTCGCTGCCCCGTGTCCTAACCCACACCGTCCTACTCACCCATCGCCCCTGTGCTCACTGCCCCGTGTCCTAACTCGCACCGTCCCGCTCACCCATCACCCCCTGTGCTCGCTGCCCCGTGTCCTAACTCGCACCGTCCTACTCACCCATCACCCCCTGTGCCCCGTGTCCTAACTCACACCGTCCCGCTCACCCATCACCCCCTGTGCCCCGTGTCCTAACTCACACCGTCCTACTCACCCATCACCCCCTGTGCTCACTGCCCCGTGTCCTCACTCGCACCTTCCCACTCACCCATCACCCCCTGTGCTCACTGCCCCGTGTCCTAACTCACACCGTCCCGCTCACCCATCACCCACTGTGCTCACTGCCCCGTGTCCTAACTCACACCGTCCCGCTCACCCATCACCCCCTGTGCTCCGTGTCCTAACCTGCACCGTCCCGCTCACCCATCACCCCCTGTGCCCCGTGTCCTAACCTGCACCGAGACCCGCTCACCCATCACCCACTGTGCCCCATGTCCTAACCTGCACCGCGTCCCGCTCACCCATCACCCCCTGTGCTCGCTGCCCCGTGTCCTAACTCGCACCGAGTCCCGTTCACCCATCACCCCCTGTGCTCGCTGCCCCGTGTCCTAACTCGCACCGTCCCGCTCACCCATCACCCCCTGTGCTCACTGCCCCGTGTCCTAACTCACACCGTCCCGCTCACCCATCACCCCCTGTGCCCCGTGTCCTAACTCACACCGTCCCGCTCACCCATCACCCCCCGTGCCCCGTGTCCTAACTCACACCGTCCTACTCACCCATCACCCCCTGTGCCCCGTGTCCTAACCTGCACCGAGTCCCGCTCACCCATCACCCCCTGTGCTCGCTGCCCCGTGTCCTAATTCACACCAAGCCCCGCTCACCCATCACCCCCTGTGCCCCGTGTCCTAACACACACCGTCCTACTCACCCATCACCCCCTGTGCCCCGTGTCCTAACCTGCACCGAGTCCCGCTCACCCATCACCCACTGTGCCCCGTGATCTAACCTGCACCGAGTCCCGCTCACCCATCACCCACTGTGCCCCGTGTCCTAACCTGCACCAAGTCCCGCTCACCCATCACCCCCTGTGCCCCGTGTCCTAACCTGCACCGAGTCCCGCTCACCCATCACCCACTGTGCCCCGTGTCCTAACTCGCACCGAGTCCCGCTCACCCAACACCCCCTGTGCTCGCTGCCCCGTGTCCTAACCCACACCAAGCCCCGCTCACCCATCACCCCCTGTGCTCGCTGCCCCGTGTCCTAACTCGCACCAAGCCCCGCTCACCCATCACCCACTGTGCTCGCTGCCCCGTGTCCTAACCTGCACCGAGTCCCGCTCACCCATCACCCACTGTGCTCGCTGCCCCGTGTCCTAACTCGCACCAAGCCCCGCTCACCCATCACCCCCTGTGCTCGCTGCCCCGTGTCCTAACCCGCACCAAGCCCCGCTCACCCATCACCCCCTGTGCCCCGTGTCCTAACCTGCACCGAGTCCCACTCACCCATCACCCCCTGTGCCCCGTGTCCTAACTCACACCGTCCTACTCACCCATCACCCACTGTGCCCCCTGTCCTAACCCGCACCAAGCCCCGCTCACCCATCACCCCCTGTGCTCGCTGCCCCGTGTCCTAACCCCCACCAAGCCCCGCTCACCCATCACCCACTGTGCTCGCTGCCCCGTGTCCTAACCCGCACTAAGCCCCGCTCACCCATCACCCCCTGTGCTCGCTGCCCCGTGTCCTAACCCACACCAAGCCCCGCTCACCCATCACCCCCTGTGCTCGCTGCCCCGTGTCCTAACCCACACCAAGCCCCGCTCACCCATCACCCCCTGTGCTCACTGCCCCGTGTCCTAACCCGCACCAAGCTCCGCTCATCCATCACCCCCTGTGCTCGCTGCCCCGTGTCCTAACCCGCACCGAGTCCCGCTCACCCATCACCCCCTGTGCACACTGCCCCATGTCCTAACTCGCACCGAGTCCCACTCACCCATCACCCCCTGTGCTCACTGACCCGTGTCCTAACCCGCACCAAGCCCCGCTCACCCATCACCCCTGTGCTCACTGACCCGTGTTCTAACCCGCACCAAGCCCCGCTCACCCAACACCCACTGTGCTCGCTGCCCCGTGTCCTAACCCGCACCGAGACCCGCTCACCCATCACCCCCTATGCACACTGCCCCGTGTCCTAACTCGCACCGAGTCCCGCTCACCCATCACCCCCTGTGCACACTGCCCCGTGTCCTAACTCGCACCGAGTCCCACTCACCCATCACCCCCTGTGCTCACTGACCCGTGTCCTAACCCGCACCGAGTCCCGCTCACCCATCACCCCCTGTGCTCGCTGACCGACATTGGCTCCCGGTTAAGCAACACCACAATTTCAAAAATTCTCATCCTTGTTTTCAAATCCCTCCACGGCCTCGCCCCTCCCTATCTATGTAATCTCCTCCAGCCCCACAACTCCCCGAGATATCTGCACTCCTCTAATTCTGCCCCCCCGAGCATCCCTGATTTCCATCGCTGAACCACTGGTGGCCGTGCCTTCAGCTGCCTGGGCCCCAAGCTCTGGAACTCCCTCCTTAACCCACTCCGTCTCTCTCTCCTCTTTTAAAATGCTCCTTAAAACTTACCTCTGAGACCAAGCTTTTGTCACCAGTCTTCGTATCTCCTTATGTGTCACATTTAGTTTGATAATGGCCCCTGTGAAGCACCCTGGGACATTTTACTACAAGTTGTTCTTATTATTGAAAGCTCAGTCGAGCAGAACTGGTCGGTGCTGAAACAATAGAGATGGATTTTCCTCATCACCAGCTGGGTGTTAATTATCACCCGGGCACAGTGCAGTGAGGATCACCCTACTGGGAGGGTTCAGGAGATCCCTAACAGATCCCACTGGATTTTATTTCTGTCCCACTTCAGGAACTTGAGCATATAATTCTAGACTGACACTCCCAGTGCTGAGGGAGCGCTGCACTGTCGGAGGTGTCGTATTTCGGATGAGGCGTTAAACCGAGGCCCTGTCTGGCCTCTCAGGTGGTGTGAAAGATCAGATGGAACTACTTATCCCTCAATCAATATCACTGAAACAGATTATCTGGTCATTATCACTTGGCTGCCACGTTTCAACAACAACAACTTAAATTTATATAGCATCTTCAACGCAGTAAAACATCCCAAGGTGCTTCACAGGAGCATTATCAAACAAAATTTGGCACCGAGAGATATAAGGAGATATTAGGTCAGATGACCAGGGAGGTAGGTTTTAAAGCGCGTGTTAAAGGTAAGGTTGGAGAGGTTTAGGGAGGGAATTCCAGAGTTTAGGGCCCAGGTCGCTAATGGTGGAGCGATTATAATCAGGGATGCACAAGAGGCTAGAATTGGATGAGCCAGGGATCTCGGAGCTTCCTACATTACAACAGTATCTATACTTTATTGGTTATCAAATAAAGAAAGACTTGCTTTTATATAGCGCCTTTCACGACCACCGGACGTCTCAAAGCTCTTTACAGCCAATGAAGTACTTTTGAAGTGTAGTCACTGTTGTAATATGGGAAACGCGGCAGCTGACTTGCGCACAGCAAGCTCCCACAAACAGCAATGTGATAATGACCAAATAATCTGTTTTTGTTATGTTGATTGAGGGTTGGCAAACAGTAACTAATGGGGTGCCGCAGGGTTCAGTGCTGCGATCCCAACTATTTACAATCTATTAACGACTTGGAAAGGACTGAGTGTAACGTAGCCAAGTTTGCTGACGATACAAAGATGGGAGGAAAAGCAATGTATGAGGAGGACACAAAAAATCTGCAGGAGGACATAGACAGGTAAGTGAGTAGGAGAAAAATTGGCAGATGGAGTATAATGTTGGAAAGTGTGAGGTCATGCACTTTGGCAAAAAAAAAATCAAAAGAGCAAGTTATTATTTAAATGGAGAAAGATTGCAAAGTGCTGCAGTACAGCGGGACCTGGGGGTACTTGTGCATGAAACACAAAAGGATAGTATGCAGGTACAGCAAGTGATCAGGAAGGCCAATGGAATCTTGGCCTTTATTGCAAAAGGGATGGAGTATAAAAGCAGGGAAGTCTTGCTGCAGCTATATAAGGTATTGGTGAGGCCACACCTGGAATATTGTGTGCAGTTTTGGTTTCCATATTTACGAAAGGACATACTTGCTTTGGAGGCAGTTCAGAGAAGGTTCACTAGGTTGATTCCAGAGATGAGGAGATTGACTTATGAGGAAAGGTTGAGGAGGTTGGGCATCTACACATTGGAGTTCAGAAAAATGATAGGTGATCGTATCGAAATGTATAAGATTATGAGGGGGCTTGACAAGGTGACAAGAGAGGATGTCTCTACTGATAGGGGAGACTAGAACTAGAGGGCATGATCTTAGAATAAGGGGACCGCCCATTTAAAATAGAGATGAGGAAGAATTTCCTCTCTCAGAGGGTTGTGGATCTGTGGAATTCGCTGCCTCAGAGAGCTGTGGAAGCTGGGACATTGAATAAATTTAAAACAGAGATAGACAGTTTCTTAACCGATAAGGGGTTATGGGGTTATGGGGAACAGCAGGAAAGTGGACCTGAGTCTATGATCGGATCAGCCATGATCGTATTGAATGGCGGAGCAGACTCGAGGGGCTGTATGGCCGACTCCTGCTCCTATTTCTTATGTTCTTATGTTCTATGTGCAGGACCCTGAATTGCCTGAATTTACGAACCCCTGTCCAATTCAGGCAGGCGCTCAGCGGAGGCCCAAGTTAAAATGGCGGCAGAGCAGGAATGAGCCAGGTGGTTGATTTCAGCCCCGTTACCGCCAGGCAGACTGGGTTAAAATCGCACCTGTACACACACACACTATCACTTAGAAAGACTTGGTTTGGATTTATCATCATCATCATAGGTAGTCCCTCGGAATCGAGGAACATTTGCTTCCACTCTAAAAATGAGTCCTTAGGTGGCTGAATAGTCCAATACAGGAATTACAGTCCCTGTCACAGATAGGACAGACAGTGGTTGAAGGAAAGGGTGGGTGGGGAGTCTGGTTTGCCGCACGCTCCTTCCGCTGCCTGAGCTTGGTTTCTGCATGCTCTCAGCGACAAGACTCGAGGTGCTCAGCGCCCTCCCAGATGCACTTCCTCCACTTAGGGTGGTCTTTGGCCAGGGACTCCCAG
Organism: Pristiophorus japonicus; assembly: GCF_044704955.1. Lineage (NCBI taxonomy): Eukaryota > Metazoa > Chordata > Chondrichthyes > Pristiophoridae > Pristiophorus > Pristiophorus japonicus. The sequence continues at coordinate 55,598,602 of NC_091994.1, read as the reverse complement.
GTGTTGGTGGGGTTGTTGCACTTTATCAGGGAGACTTTTCCTCTGCCCACCTTTGGCTCGTTTGCCGTGAAGGAGTTCCGAATAGAGCGCTTGCTTTTGGAGTCTTGTGTCTGGCATGCGAACACTGTGGCCTGCCCAGCAGAGCTGATCGAGTGTGGTATATAGCGCCTTTCAAGACTACAGGACGTCTCAAAGCGCTTAAGGGTTATGGGGAGCGGGCGGGGAAGTGGAGCTGAGTCTATGATCAGATCAGCCATGATCTTATTGAATGGCGGAGCAGGCTCAAGGGGTCAAATGGCCGACTCCTGCTCCTATTTCTTATTTCTTATGTTCTTATTTTCTTATGCTTTACAGCCAATGAAGTACTTTTTGGGTGTAGTCACTGTTGTAAGGTGGGAAACACGGCAGCCAATTTGTGCACAGCAAGCTCCCACAAATAGTAATGTGATAATGACCCGATAATCTGTTTTTGTTATGTTGTTTGAGGGATAAATATTGGCCAGAAATAGTGCCATGGGACCTTTTATGTCCACTTGAGAGGGCAGACAGGGCCTCGGTTTAACATCTCATCCGAAAGACGGCACCTCCGACAGTGCAGCGCTCCCTCAGCACTGCACTGGGAGTGTCAGCCTAGTGTGCTCGAGTCCCTGGAGTGGGGCTTGAACCCACAACCTCCTGACTCAGAGTTGAGCTGAGATTAAGTCTGCCCTGTCTGCCCTCTCAGGTGGATGTAAAAGATCCCACAGTTATCCCCGGTGTCCTGGCCAATATTTATCCCTCAATCAACATCACAAAAACAGATTATCTGGTCATTATCACATTGCTGTATGTGGGTGCTTGCTATTTACAAATTGGCTGCCATATTTCAACAACAACAACTTGAATTTATATAGCATCTTCAACTTGGTAAAACTTCCGAAGGTGCTTCACAGGAGCATTATCAAACAAAATTTGGCACCGAGACATATAAGGAGATAGTAGGTCAGAGGACCAGAGAGGTAGGTTTTAAAGAGCGTGTTAAAGGTAAGGTTGGAGAGGGAGGGTGGGGTCAGGTGGTGCCCCAATTATAATCACTCCACCATTAGCGGCCTGAGCCCTTGACTCTGAGATTTAGGGAGGGAATTCCAGAGTTTAGAGCCCAGGCCGCTAATGGTGGAGCGATTATAATCGGGGCACCACCTGACCCTACCCACCCTTTCCTTCAACCACTGTCTGCCCCATCTGTGACAGTGACTGTAATTCCCATACTGGACTGTACAGTCACCCGAGAACTCACTTTTAGAGTGGAAGCATCTCTCCATATTTACAAAAGGATATACTTGCTTTGGAGGCAGTTCAGAGAAGGCTCACTCGGTTGATTCCAGAGATGAGTGGGTTGACTTATGAGGAAAGGTTGAGTAGGTTGGGCCTCTACTCATTGGAATTCAGAAGAATGAGAGGTGATCTTATCGAAACGTATAAGATTATGAGGGGGCTTGACAAGGTAAATGCAGAGAGAATGTTTCCTCTGATGGGGGAGACTAGAACTAGAGGGCATGATCTTAGAATAAGGGGCCATCCATTTAAAACAGAGATGAGGAGAAATTTATCTTGTAAATCAGTGGAAGCTGGGACATTGAATAAATTTAAGACAGAAATAGACAGTTTCTTAAACGATATGTGTTTAAGGGGTTATGGGGGGCGGGCAGGGAAATGGAGCTGAGTCCATGATCGGATCAGCCATGATCGTATTAAATGGCGGAGCAGGCTCGAGGGGCCAGGTGGCCTACTCCTGCTCCTATTTCTTATATTGTTATGTTCCTCGATTTCGAGGGACTGCCTATGATGATAATCGGGGATGCAAAACAGACTAGAATTGGATGAGCCAGAGATCTCGAGTTGCTTACATTATAACAGTGACTACACTTCATTGGCTGTAAGGCGCGTTGGGCTGTCCAGTGGCTGTGAAAGATGCCGATAGAAATGCAAGTCTGCTTGGACAGGCAGCTATCTGTTTCCATTGGTGTGCAGGTGAATTCTGGAAATAAAGGTTTCTTTCCAACCAGAGCTGCTGGGATTGAAATCGGTGCAGAGAGAGCTGGGGGGGTTATTCACAGCACGTTTTTATAAATAAGTCGCTTACAAGCTTGGTGACCTGTGTCGCTTCCCCAAACAATGCAAACTGTGCACAAAGGCAGGGGAAGAATGCGGAGTCTGTGGGTCTGAGTGTGAGCACAATGCAGCCTTGGCTCAGTGTGCTGTGTGTGGGAACACTGAATCTTCAATAGGCACTGATGGCCCCCATTGTCAGACAGCACACACACCTTTACAGGTGTCAGACTGGCGCCAGCTGAGCACAGGGAGCCCGGCCTGGGCTCACACCGCGGTACACAGGGCTGGGCTCACACACCGGTACACACACGGAGCTGGGCTCACACACCGGTACACAAGGCTGGGCTCACACACCGGTACACAGGGCTGGGCTCACACACACCGCGGTACACAGGGCTGGGCTCACACACCGGTACACACACGGAGCTGGGCTCACACAGCGGTACACAGGGCTGGGCTCACACACCGGTACACAAGACTGGGCTCACACCGCGGTACACAGGGCTGGGCTCACACACCGGTACACACACGGAGCTGGGCTCACACACCGGTCCACAGGGTTGGGCTCACACACCGGTACACAAGACTGGGCTCACACCGCGGTACACAGGGCTGGGCTCACACACCGGTACACACACAGAGCTGGGCTCACACAGCGGTACACAGGGCTGGGCTCACACACCGGTACACAAGACTGGGCTCACACACATGTACACAGGGCTGGGCTCACATACCGGTACACAGGGCTGGGCTCACACACCGGTACACAGGGCTGGGCTCACACACCGGTACACAGGGCTGGGCTCACACACACCGCGGTACACAGGGCTGGGCTCACACACACCGCGGTACACAGGGCTGGGCTCACACACCGGTACACAGGGCTGGGCTCACACACCGGTACACAGAGCTGGGCTCACACACCGGTACACAGAGCTGGGCTCACACACCGGTACACAGAGCTGGGCTCACACACCGGTACACAGAACTGGGCTCACACACCGGTACACAGAGCTGGGCTCACACACCGGTACACAGGGCTGGGCTCACACACCGGTACACAGAGCTGGGCTCACACACCGGTACACAGAGCTGGGCTCACACACCGGTACACAGGGCTGGGCTCACACACCGGTACACAGAGCTGGGCTCACACACCGGTACACAGAGCTGGGCTCACACACCGGTACACAGAGCTGGGCTCACACACCGGTACACACACGGAGCTGGGCTCACACACCGGTACACAGGGCTGGGCTCACACACACCGCGGTACACAGAGCTGGGCTCACACAGCGGTACACAAGGCTGGGGAAGCTCAGCTCCTGTCCCCACCCCGGGCACATTTGCTGAGTACCTTTTCTGCCCATTTCATGTGGGTTCACGGGCGGAATTACTGGTGAGGGGAAAGTCTGAATGAAGCTATTTTCACTTCTTAAAAAGCGAAACTGAAGGTTGCATTGGGCTGAATGACTTGCATTTCCATTAACCCAAACGATATTTGTCTCAGGGAGATTTTGCAATCACACTGTGTGAACTCGAGGGTTTGCTGAATCGCTGCCAATTCCATCTCTCCCGAGCCCCCCAAACACGCCTGACCCTGGCATTCAGGGTCTGACAAACCCAACTGAAAACTCATTTCAAAGTTTGCAAGAGATTGCTAAACGTTTTACTGCCTTGCAGCCGTGGCTGATGCCTCACTAGCGACCAATGTTTTGCACTAAACATTGCCCTGCCCTGTTGCCAGAGCTGACATCAGGGAAACTACTCCTTCCCGGCTCCCAGCCCAGTGTCAGCTCACTGCACGGTGGGACTTGTAGTCCGGTGGGTGCATACAGTCCGGGCCTACAGATAGGGACAGGGGTCTGTTCTCCCCACATCTCCACTCACACACACACACACACACACATATATACACACACACACATATACACACACACATATATACACACATACATACACATACACACCTACACACACACATACATACATATACACACTGATACACACACACACACATACATACACACACACATATACAGACACATATATACACATACACACGCACATATACACACACATATATGCACAAACACACATATACACACACGCATAGTCCCTCAGAATCCTTCCACTCCTGAAGTGAGTTATTTGGTGACTGAACAGTCCAATACAAGAACCACGACTCTTGTCACAGGTGGGACAGACAGTCGTTGAGGGAAGGGGTGGGTGAGACTGGTTTTCCGCACGCTCCTTCCGCTGCCTGTGTGTGATTTCTGCATGCTCTCGGCGATGAGACTCGAGGTGTTCAGCGCCCTCCTGGATGCATTTCCTCCACTTAGGGCGGTCTTTGGCCAGGGACTCCCAGGTGTCAGTGGGGACGTTGCACTTTATCAGGGAGGCTTTGAGGGTGTCCTTGTAGTGTTTCCGCTGCCCACCTTTGGCTCGTTTGCCGTGAAGGAGCTCCGAGTAGAGCACTTGCTTTGGGAGTCTCGTGCCTGGCATGCGAACTATGTGGCCTGCCCAGTGCAGCTAATCAAGTGTGGTCAGTGCTTCAATGCTGGGGATGTTGGCCTGAATGAGGACACTGATGTTGGTGCGTCCGTCCTCCCAGGGGATTTGTAGGATCTTGCGGAGACATCGTTGGTGATATTCCTCCGGCAACTTGAGGTGCCAACTGTACATGGTCCATGTCTCTGAGCCATACAGGAGGGCAGGTATTACTACAGCCCTGTAGACCATGAGCTTGGTGGTAGATTTGAGTTCCTGGTCTTCAAACACTCTTTTCCTCAGGCGGCCAAAGGCTGCACTGGCGCACTGGAGGCGGTGTTGGATCTCGTCGTCGATGTCTGCTCTTGTTGATAGGAGGCTCCCGAAATATGGGAAGTGGTCCACAGTGTCCAGGGCCACGCCTTGGATCTTGATGACTGGGAGGCAGTGCTGTGTGGTGAGGACAGGCTGGTGGAGGTCCTTTGACTTACAGATGTTTACCGTAAGGCCCATGCTTTCGTACGCCTCAGTAAATACGTCGACATATACACACACACATATACACACACACACATATACACACACACACATATATACACACACACACATATATACACACACACACACACACACACACACACACAAACATATACTCATCATCATAGGCAGTCCCTCGGAATCGAGGAAGGCTTGCTTCCACTCTTAAAATGAGTCCTTAGGTGACTGAACAGTCCAATATGAGAGCCACAGTTGCTGTCACAGGTGGGACAGACTGTGGTTGAGGGAAGGGGTGGGTGGGACAGGTTTGCCACATGCTCCTTCTGCTGCCTGCACTTGATTTCTGCATGCACTTGGCGATGAGACTCGAGGTGCTCAGCGCCCTCCCGGATGCACTTCCTCCATTTAGGGCGGTCTTTGGCCAGGTACTCCCAGGTGTTGGTGGGGATGTTGCACCTTATCAGGGAGGTTCTGAGGGTGTACTTGGCTCGTTTGCCATGAAGGAGTTCCGAGTAGAGCGCTTGCTTTGGGAGTCTGATGTCTGGCATGCAGACAATGTGGCCTGCCCAGCGTAGCTGATCAAGTGTCCCTGATGACTACATGTGCGGGAAGTGCATCCAGCTGCAGCTCCTGACAGATTGCATTGCGGCACTGGAGCTGCGCATGGATTCACTCTGGAGCATCCGCGATGCTGAGGATGTCGTGAATAGCACGTTTAGTGAGTTGGTCACGCCGCAGGTAAAGGTTACACAGGCAGATAAGGAATGGGTGACCATCGGGAAGAGCATTGGAAGGAAGGTAGTGCAGGGTCCCCTGCAGTCACCTTCTTCCAAAACAGATACACCATTTTGGGTACTGTTGGGGGAGATGACTCATCAGGGGAAGGCAGCAGCAGCCAAGTTCATGGCACCGTGGGTGGCTCTGCTGCACAGGAGGGCAGGAAAATGAGTGGGAGAGCTATAGTGATAGGGGATTCGATTGTAAAGGGAATAGATAGGCGTTTCTGCGGCTGCAATCGAGACTCCAGGATGGTGCAAGGATCAAGGATGTCTCGGAGCGGTTGCAGCGCATTCCGGAGGGTGAACAGCCAGCTGTCATGGTACATATAGGTACCATCGATATAGATAAAAAATGGAATGAGATCCAACAAGCTGAGTTTAGGGAGTTAGGAGTTAAATTAAAGAGTAGGACCTCAAAGATTGTAATCTCAGGATTGCTACCAGTGCCACATGTTAGTCAGAGTAGGAATGGCAGGATAGCTAGGATGAATACGTGGCTTGAGGAGTGGTGCAGCAGGGAGGGATTTAAATTCCTGGGGCATTGGAACCAGTTCTGGAGGAGGTGGGACCAGTGCAAACCGGACGGTCTGCACCTGGCCAGGACCGGAACTTATGTCCGAGGCGGAGTGTTTGCTAGTGATGTTGGGAGGGGTTAAACTAATATGGCAGGGGGATGGGAACCTATGCAGGAAGACAGAGGGAAGAAGAATGGGGGCAGAAGCAAAAGATAGAAAGAAGAAAGGTAAAAGTGGAGGGCAGGGACACCCATGGTAAAAATCAAAAAGGGCCACATTACAGCAAAATCCTAAAGGGGCAAAGAGTGTTAAAAAGACAAACCTGAAGGCTCTGTGCCTCAATGCGAGGAGTATTCGTAATAAGATGGACGAATTAACTGCGCAGGCAGCTATGAACGAATATGATATAATTGGGATTAAGGAGACATGGCTCCAGGGTGCCCAAGGCTCGGAACTCAACATCCAGGGGTAGTCAACATTCAGGAAGGATAGACAGAAAGGAAAAGAAGGTGGGGTAGCGTTCCTGTTTAAGAGGAAATTAACGCAATAGTAAGGAAGGACATTAGTTTGGATGATGTGGAATCTATATGGGTAGAGCTGCGGAATACCAAAGGGCAGAAAACGCTAGTGGGAGTTGTGTACAGACCACCAAACAGTAGTAGTGAGGTTGGGGACAACATCAAACAAGAAATTAGGGATGCGTGCAATAAAGGTACAGCAGTTATCATGGGCTAACCAAACTGCTAGCAATACAGTAGAGGAGGATTTCCTGGAGTGTATTCGGGATGGTTTTCTAGACCAAAATGTCGAGGAACCAACTAGAGGGCTGGCCATCCTAGACTGGGTGATGTGTAATGAGAAAGGACTAATTAGCAATTTTGTTGTGCGAGGCCCCTTGGGGGAAGAGTGACCATAATATGGTAGAATTCTTTATTAAGCTGGAGAGTGACGTATTTAATTCAGAGACTAGGGTCCTGAACTTAAGGAAAAGTAACTTCGATGGTATGAGACGTGAATTACCTAAAATAGACTGGCGAATGATACTTAAAGGGTTGACGGTGGTTAGGCAATGGTAAACATTGAAAAATCACATGGATGAACTTCAACAATTGTACATGCCTGCCTGGAGTAAAAATAAAACGGGGAAGGTGGCTCAACCGTGGCTAACAAGGGAAATTAGGGACAGTGTTAAAACCAAGGAAGAGGCATATAAATTGGCCAGAAAAAGCAGCAAACCTGAGGACTGGGAGAAATTTAAAATTCAGCAGAGGAGGACAAAGGATTTAATTAGGAGGGGGAAAATAGAGTATGAGAGGAAACTTGCTGGGAACCTAAAAACTGACTGCAAAAGCTTCTATAGATATATGAAGAGAAAAAGATTAGAGAAGACAAACATAGGTCCCTTGCAGTCAGAATCAGGTGAATATATAATGCGGAACAAAGAAATGGCAGACCAATTGAACAAATACTTTGGTTCTGTCTTCACGAAGGAAGACACATATAACCTTCCGGAAATGCTAGGGGACCGAGGGTCTAGTGAGAAGGAGGAACTGAAGGAAATCCTTATTAATCAGGAAATTGTGTTAGGAAAATTGATGGGATTGAAGGCTGATAAATCCCCAGGGCCTGATAGTCTGCACCCCAGAGTACTTAAGGAAGTGGCCCTAGAAATAGTGGATGCGTTGGTGATCATTTTCCAACAGTCTGTCGACTCTGGATCAGTTCCTATGGACTGGAGGGTAGCTAATGTAACACCACTTTTTAAAAAAGGAGGGAGAGAGAAAATGGGTAATTATAGACTGGTTAGCCTGATATCAGTAGTGAGGAAAATGTTGGAATCAATTATTAAAGATGAAATAGCAGCGCATTTGGAAAGCAGTGACAGGATCGGTCCAAGTCAGCATGGATTTATGAAAGGGAAATCGTGCTTGACAAATCTTCTAGAATTTTTTGAGGATGTAACTAGTAGAGTGGATAAGGGAGAACCAGTGGATGTGGTGTATTTGGATATTCAAAAGGCTTTTGACAAGGTCCCACACAAGAGATTGGTGTGCAAAATTAAAGCACATGGTATTGGGAATAATGTATTGACGTGGATCGAGAACTGGTTGGCAGACAGGAAGCAGAGAGTCGGGATAAACGGGTCCTTTTCAGAATGGTAGGCAGTGACTAGTGGGATGCCACAGGGCTCAGTGTTACTACCCCAGCTCTTTATAATATACATTAATGATTTAGATGAAGGAATTGAGTGTAATATCTCCAAGTTTGCAGATGACACTAAGCTGGGTGGCAGTGTGAGATGTGAGGAGGATGCTAAGAGGCTGAAGGGTGACTTGGACAGATTAGGTGAGTGGGCAAATGCATGGCAGATGCAGTATAATGATATAAATGTGAGGTTATCCACTTTGGTGTCAAAAACATGAAGGCAGAATATTATCTGAATGGCGGCAGATTAGGAAAAGCAGAGGTGCAACGAGACCTAGGTGTCATGGTACATCAGTCATTGAAAGATGGTCATGCAGGTACAGCAGGCAGTGAAGAAGGCAAATGGCATGTTGGCCTTCATAGCTAGGGGATTTGAGTATAGGAGCAGGGAGGTCTTAATGCAGTTGTACAGGGCCTTGGTGAGGCCCCACCTGGAATATTGTGTTCAGTTTTGGTCTCCTAATCTGACGAAGGACATTCTTGCTATTGAGGGAGTGCAGCGAAGGTTCAGCAGACTGATTCCCTGGATGGCAGGACTGACATATGAAGAAAGACTGGATCGACTGGGCCTGTATTCACTAGAGCTTAGAAGAGTGAGAGGGGATCTCATAGAAACATATAAAATTCTGACGGGACTAGACAGGTTAGATGCAGGAAGAATGTTCCCAATGTTGGGGAAGTCCAGAACCAGGGATCACAGTCTTAGGATAAGGGGTAAGCCAAGAAACAAAAAGGGCCACACTACATCATAATTCTAAAAGGACAAAGGGTGTTAAAAAAACAAGCCTGAAGGCTTTGTGTCTTAATGCAAGGAGTATCGTAATAAAGTGGATGAATTAAGTGTGCAAATAGATGTTAACAGATATGATGTGATTGGGATTACAGAGACGTGGCTCCAGGATGATCAGGGCTGGGAACTCAACATCCAAGGGTATTCAACATTCAGGAAGGATAGAATAAAAGGAAAAGGAGGTGGGGTAGCATTGCTGGTTAAAGAGGAGATTAATGCAATAGTTAGGAAGGACATTAGCTTGGATGATGTGGAATCTATATGGGTAGAGCTGCAGAACTCCAAAGGGCAAAAAACGTTAGTGGGAGTTGTGTACAGACCTCCAAACAGTAGTAGTGATGTTGGGGAGGGCATCAAACAGGAAATTAGGGGTGCATGCAATAAAGGTGCAGCAGTTATCATGGGTGACTTTAATATGCATATAGATTGGGCTAACCAAACTGCTAGCAATACAGTGGAGGAGGATTTCCTGGAGTGCATAAGGGATGGTTTTCTAGACCAATATGTCGAGGAACCAACTAAGGGGGAGGCCATCTTAGACTGGGTGTTGTGTAGTGAGAGAGGTTTAATTAGCAATCTCGTTGTGCAAGGCCCCTTAGGGAAGAGTGACCATAATATGGTGGAATTCTACATTTGGATGGAGAATGAAACAGTTAATTCAGAGACCATGGTCCAGAACTTAAAGAAGGGTAACTTTGAAGGTATGAGGCGTGAATTGGCTAGGATAAATTGGCGAATGATACCTAAGGGGTTGACAGTGGATGGGCAATGGCAGACATTTAGAGACCGCATGGATGAACTACAACAATTGTACATCCCTGTCTGGCGTAAAAATAAAAAAGGGAAGGTGGCTCAACCATGGCTATCAAGGGAAATCAGCGATAGTGTTAAAGCCAAATTGGCCAAAATAGCAGCGACCCTGGGGACTGGGAGAAATTTAGAACTCAGCAGAGGAGGACAAAGGGTTTGATTAGGGCAGGGAAAATAGAGTACGAGAGGAAGCTTGCAGGGAACATTAAGATGGACTGAAAAAGCTTCTATAGATATGTAAAGAGAAAAAGGTTAGTAAAGAAAAACATAGGTCCCCTGCAGTCAGAATCAGGGGAAGTCATAACGGGGAACAAAGAAATGGCGGACCAACTGAACAACTTCTTTGGTTCGGTATTCACTAAGGAGGACACAAACAACGTTCCGGATATAAAAGGGGTCAGAGGGTCTAGTAAGGAGGAGGAACTGAGGGAAATCCTTATTAGTCGGGAAATTGTGTTGGGGAAATTGATGGGATTGAAGGCCGATAAATCCCCAGGGCCTGATGGACTGCATCCCAGAGTACTTAAGGAGGTGGCCTTGGAAATAGTGGATGCTTTGACAGTCATTTTCCAACATTCCATTGACTCTGGATCAGTTCCTATGGAGTGGAGGGTAGCCAATGTAACCCCACTTTTTAAAAAAGGAGGGAGAGAGAAAACAGGGAATTATAGATCGGTCAGCCTGACATCGGTAGTGGGTAAATTGATGGAATCAATTATTAAGGATCTCATAGCAGCGCATTTGGAAAGAGGTGACATGATAGGTCCAAGTCAGCATGGATTTGTGAAAGGGAAATCATGCTTGACAAAACTTCTGGAATTTTTTGAGGATGTTTCCAGTAGAGTGGACAAGGGAGAACCAGTTGATGTGGTGTATTTGTACTTTCAGAAGGCTTTCGACAAAGTCCCACACAAGAGATTAATGTGCAAAGTTAAAGCACATGGGATTGGGGGTAGTGTGCTGACGTGGATTGAGAACTGGTTGGCAGACAGGAAGCAAAGAGTAGGAGTAAATGGGTACTTTTCAGAATGGCAGGCAGTGACTAGTGGGGTACCGCAGGGTTCTGTGCTGGGGCCCCAGCTGTTTACATTGTACATTAATGATTAAGACGAAGGGATTAAATGCAGTATCTCCAAATTTGCGGATGACACTAAGTTGGGTGGCAGTGTGAGCTGCGAGGAGGATGCTATGAGGCTGCAGAGTGACTTAGATAGGTTAGGTGAGTGGGCAAATGCATGGCAGATGAAGTATAATGTGGATAAATGTGAGGTTATCCACTTTGGTGGTAAAAACAGAGAGACAGATTAATATCTGAATGGTGACAGATTAGGAAAAGAGGAGGTGCAACGAGACCTGGGTGTCATGGTACATCAGTCATTGAAGGTTGGCATGCAAGTACAGCAGGCGGTTAAGAAAGCAAATGGCATGTTGGCCTTCATAGCGAGAGGATTTGAGTACAGGGGCAGGGAGGTGTTACTATAGTTGTACAGGGCCTTGGTGAGGCCACACCTGGAGTATTGTGTACAGTTTTGGCCTCCTAACTTGAGGAAGGACGTTCTTGCTATTGCAGCTTGTGCAGCGAAGGTTCACCAGACTGATTCCCGGGATGGCGGGACTGACATATCAAGAAAGACTGGATCAACTGGGATTGTATTCACTGGAGTTCAGAAGAATGAGAGGGGATCTCATAGAAACGTTTAAAATTCTGACGTGTTTAGACAGGTTAGATGCAGGAAGAATGTTCCCAATGTTGGGGAAGTCCAGAACCAGGGGTCACAGTCTAAGGATAAGGGGTAAGCCATTTAGGACCGAGATGAGGAGAAACTTCTTCACCCAGAGAGTGGTGAACCTGTGGAATTCTCTACCACAGAAAGTTGTTGAGGCCAATTCACTAAATATATTCAAAAAGGAGTTAGATATAGTCCTTATTACTAGGGGGATCAAGGGGTATGGCGAGAAAGCAGGAATGGGGTACTGAAGTTGCATGTTCAGCCATGAACTCATTGAATGGCGGTGCAGGCTAGAAGGGCCGAATGGCCTACTCCTGCACCTATTTTCTATGTTTCTATGTTTCTATGATACAAGGCTACGGACTAAGAGTTGGAAAATGGGATTAGGCTGAATAACTCTTTGTCGGCTGGCACATGTGTGTCTGTGCTGTAAATCTCTATGATTCTATGATACATACACACACAAACATATAAACA